>NC_069504.1:1101048221-1101348221 GCF_027579735.1 Bombina bombina | reverse complement strand
GGTAATTGACATTCTATTGGGTGAGGGTGTCGCTGCGCTAGAACCTACTGCCTCTAACAATGCCGATGTGAGCCCTCGAGC
This sequence comes from Bombina bombina, assembly GCF_027579735.1. NCBI lineage: Eukaryota > Metazoa > Chordata > Amphibia > Anura > Bombinatoridae > Bombina > Bombina bombina. Next base: position 1,101,348,140 of record NC_069504.1, on the reverse strand, counting down.
GAAGAAGTTTCTGGACCCTGGGCGGCAGCGCGAAGTGGAAGTGACAAGGACTCTGGTAGAGATTCCCCCGAAGCTGCATGTTGGTGAGCGAAGTGACATCAAACAGGGAGCAACAGAATTGCAGCGATTGTCGAAGGCTTGTTTGTTTGTGTGTGAACACTACTGTCATATGGAGAATTGTGGAGAGACCTCATGTTTCATATATGACTTTCGGCTAACCCGTTACAATTTAACCGTCATGTCCTGCAGATCTGGAGTTGGATAAGTACTAGAGACATGAGTTTGACAATACGGTTGCAGCTCCATATAAGCCATCTATCTCGGTTTTAATGTTTATTGAGTCCCATAGTTACCACTTGTTTGAAAAGTTTTTGTAGTTTTTTTTCTGTGTGGAAGGGAATGTTTAATTATTCTTGCATTGCCAGTACAGGATTTTTTTTGTTGTTTATGTGAATATTACACTGTCTTATCTGTTAGTGAACTAGGTTATCGTTACATTATACCTAGGCTCTCACTATTGAATGTTTGCTGAACATCCTTTTATACCACCTATATTGTTAGTTTTAACTAGACCAAGCTATACACAGCTTTACTATATTAATGCTACCCTTTGCCTAATGCATTATTAAGGTTTTATGTGAGAGCTTTGGAGTGCTAATTGCATGCAGCATTTCTTGCCTTGGATATTAAGTTAGCTATATTACAGAGAATATAGATCTATATTATGTTCTCCTATATTTTATTTACTTATGCATACCTAGGACTCTTAACTATTTACCTAACGTTATAAACACAACTATAGGAGTTATGGTTTAATTAGAGGATTGCTATTCGGCTAAGTGTTCTAAGTGTTTCCCCTCATAATAACACTCCCTCACTGTTTAGAACAGGCACCTGTTGTGGGGTATAGGGCCCGTACCCTGACAGCAGGTCCAACAAATTCATAATGAGACAATACTACCCTGTTTTGAAGGAGCTTTAGTCCTATATTACATCTCGAAATTACACATACTTTGATTTTATTAATCTGCACGCAGATATGGCACAACAAACCCACCCTCTTATTTTAAAATAGAAAATAAAAATTGGCTGTCGTAGGGATGACTACCAAAGTTTTTTCATATTGAGGCAACACAACCTTGTTCTAAGGAAACTCTAGCCCTATATTAATTCCTGATATTATACATATTATGATCTTATTAATCTGTATTCAGATATAATACAACAAATCCACCAGTACATTGATAAGTTCAATCTCAAGTAAGTCTTACCCTATCCTAGCTGCAAAATTAGCCCATGCTTCCTTTTATCCCTTCAAATTACCACAACTAATATAAAGCCCCTCCTCCCCCCAAAGTAATGAGTCCCCTAGCAATAGGAGAACTAAATATGCGGTTTCTCTTGCCCATACCGCAACTTTCACTACTCCCTTAGTACTTAATCTTTTTTACATAACGCCACAGTCTGGGATCCATCCTTCTTACTCGGATTAGCTGGTCTGATCAACAGTACTTACCATCTAAGCTCCCATTACTAAATCATTTTTCAGGGGCCTCCTTTAAGATCACAGAGAAGAGAGCAAAGCCTGTATGTGCCTCTATTTGTTAGTTTGAAGGCTATACTATGGATCCCACCTTTCACTAGGGGAGTTCATATCTTATCCTACTATATTACACAGAATTCATTACATCCTACACTGCATATTATATCTGGTATTCTTATTTCCTTAGCTTTATGGATGGTTAAATTTATTTGTTATAATTAAGAAAAATTGAGGCTGTTTAGCAATATTTTGTTATATGTGCACTACTATAATTTGAACATCTTACAATGCTACAATCCTAATGACCATTTGTATTTTTATTATTTGTTTTATATTGGCTGTTTAAGCAGCAACATTGTAGTGCTTTCATTTTCTTCTTCCTCAATAAAAATATTATTTAAAAAAAAATATATATATATATTTAGGCCTCTTTTCTGCACACGATTAAAGGGACTCTGAACCCTATTTTTCTATCGTGATTCAGATAGAGCATGCAATTTTAAGCAACTTTCTAATTTACTCCTATTATCAAATTATTTTCATTCTCTTGGTATCTTTATTTGAAAAGCAAGAATGTAAGTTTAGATGCCGGACCATTTTTGGTGAACACACTGTGTTGTTCTTGCTGATTGGTGGATAAATTCACCCACCAATAAACAACTGCTTTCCATGGTTCTGAACCAAAAACATAGCTTAGATGCCTTCTTTTTCAAATAAATAAAGCAAGAGAACGAAGAAAAATTGATAATAGGAGTAAATTAGAAAGTTGTTTAAAATTGCATGCTCTATCTGAATTACAAAAGAAAAAAAATAGGTTCAGTGTCCCTTTAAGGGATGTTTGGGAGCGTTTGTTACAATGGAAATATTTTGTCTGCTTATTTATTTAAATAAATATGCATAAAATCTTACACTTATTTCCTTACTGATGGTGCCCTCCTGCCATCTTTTGCCTCTTATTTTTTATTTCAATATACTTTATTTTACATAACCAACACAGTTATATTAATATCATTTTTACCTCTGTGATTACCTTGTATCTAAGCCTCTGCAGACTGCCCCCTTATTTCAGTTCTTTTAACAGACTTGCATTTTAGCCAATCAGTGCCCTCTCATAAGTAACTCCACGGGCATGAGCACAATGTTATCCATATGGCACACATGAACTAACGCTGTTTAGCTGTGAAAAACTGTCAAAATACACTGAGATAAGAAACAGCATTCAACAGCTTAGAAATCGGTTTATGAGCCTACCTAGCTTTAGTTTTTAACAAAGTTTACCAAGAGAACAAAGCAAATTGCGCTGCCTATCTAAATCATTAGAGTATAACTGTCCCTTTAAGTTGACAAGTTTGACTAGACTGGTAGAGAATGATGTAGTGAGGGGCTGCAGTCACAAAAAAGACAATTCTATACCTTGGAAGAATAAGTGGAACAATCCTGATGTAGTTGAAAGAGCTTTTACTACTGATAATTTGACTGTTGTACATACCACCATATGTATTATTGATTCTTTGTATTGTTTTCGTTTGCTTTTGAAAATCAATAAAGATAATAAATTATTATTTTGACCCCTAAAAAGTACCATTGACCCTAGAGGTGAATATTGCACACAGTTGGAAGCTATGATCTAACCCCTCCCATTAACCTTTCTAGGAATTGTAAAGGCTGTTTGTAGCATTCACACATTTGCACAAGTGCTTTGTTGTGTGCAAGTGCCTATCTTCTGTCGGTTGGTGTAACCCGTCTAGTTCCAGGTGACAAATACTGGTACAGATGTATAACCCCAGTCAGTTGAAACAGAGGTTTACTAGGTGTGTTACATTTTGCACTAAAACTGTAGCATAACAAGTTAGATTTGTATAATTCATATACCGGTAACTGTATATGCAAAAATAATTTATAATTTAAAAAAAATCTGCACTGTAATTTTTGATAATGATATTTTCTTGCAATGATTACAATACTTACATAGCTAGTCAGATCTATATAATGGCATCAACTCTTTTTTACAGTTTTACACCCCTTAGAAATGTATTCTCACTGCTGAGCTAGATAGGATGTACTTCAAGGGGCATAAACATGAAAAAAGGAAAATGCAGTGATGACTTTAAGCATTTAGTTAATGTAACATTGCTCGCATATAACTGTGTTTAACCCCTCCAGTGGGTTTAAACACACAGTTAAAGTCAGCTCCACATCAGCAATACATCACAGAAAGCTAGCTGAACAAATCTGGCAAGCCAATGACAACAAGCACATGTGTGTAGCCACCAATCCCCACCAACAAAGGATACAAAATGAACAAAGTTAATTTGATAATAAATGTAGATTGAACAGTCTCTTAAAATCAAATGCTCTTTGTAAAATACAAAATTTGAATTTGAAAGGTTGCTTTTTTGGGGTACATAATTTATTTTGGATACTGTGCTTCTTAGAAGGTCAAATTTAATAGCCCCCCGTGCCATTTCTATTCTGTTGTGTAGCTAATATACTTTAGGAAATTCCGCCCTTGATTTATTATTGATAAATTGAAAGCCTAAATGAGAATTAAGCAAAAATAATTCATCATCCATCCTTTATCTACCATATATATAGGAGAATAACAATATGATATTTACTAATCGTGTAGACTGAAAGCTTATTGGTGCAAGTTCTGCCTCCTTCTGCTTTGTTTTGTTTAGTCTATGTTATTAAAAAGACATAAAACGTATCCCCCCCCCCCATTATCAAAAGAATAAATGCACCTTAAACAGATGTAATATCTCATTCAGATTATTTTTGAAGATTCCCATAGGGAACTATGTCATAGAGAACTAAGGGCACTAAGAAGAAAGTATTTACAGAACACCTGGCTGAATTCACTTTTTTATTTAAATCTCCAAGAGTCTTGACAATAAGAAATGCTTAAAAATAAACTATTTATTCTTAAAGAGCAAGTAGCTTTATACAATAATCGTTAGCTTACTTTAATGGGACTGGAAACTCAAAGGGGTCTATTTATTATTGTGCGGACGGACATGATACGATGTAGTGTATCATGTCTGCCGCACATCCATAAATGCCGACAGCATACGCTGTCGGCATATATCATTGCACCAGCAGTTCTTGTGAACTGCAGATGCAATGCCGCCCCCTGCAGATTCACAGCCAATCAGCGGCTAGCAGGGGGTGTCAATCAACCCGATCGTATTCTATTGGGTTGATTTCTGTCCGCAGCCTCAGAGCAGGCGGACAGGTTATGGAGCAGCGGTCTTTAGACCACTGCTTCATAACTTCTGTTTCCGGCGAGCCTTCAGGAAAACGGGGCAAAAAAACGGAGCTTGATAAATTGACCACATTGTGTTTATTTTGTGATTAAAGGGACACTGAACCCACATTTTTTCTTTTGTGATTCAGATAGAGCATGACATTTTAAGCAACTTTCTAATTCACTCCTTTTATCAAATTTTCTTCATTCTCTTGGTATCTTAGTTTTTTTATTTTGTGGGTTTGGGGGGGGGGGGGGTTGTAATGTTAGTGTAATGTTAGTGTAATGTTAGTGTAATGTTAGTGGGACTTTGTATTTTTTTCATGTAAAAGAGCTGTTTAACTTAGGGCAATGCCCTACAAAAGGCCGTTTTAAGGGCTATTGGTAGTTTATTCTAGATTAGGTTATTTTTTAAAATGGGCATTAGAATAGGAATAATTTTTATTTTTGATAATTTGTTTATTATTTTGTGTAATGTATTTTTTTCGTTTGGGGTGGGTTTTTATTTTTAGATTAGGGTTCGGTCATTTCATAAAAGAGCTGAATGCCCTTTTAAGGGCAGGAAAAAGAGCTAAATGCCCTTTTAAGGGCAATACCCATACAAATGCCCTTTTCAGGACAATAGGTAGATTTTTATTTTGTGGGTTTAAGGGGTTGGGGTTTGTATATAGGGGTGTTTGTTTTGATTTGTAGCAAAAGAGCTGTTAACTTTAGGGCAATGCTCTACAAAAGGCCCTTTTAAGGGCCCACAAAAGGCCCTTTTGATGGCCCTTGGTAGTTTATTCTAGATTAGCCTTTTTTATTATAAAAGGAATAATTGTTATTGTTTTATATAATTTTGTTTGTTATTTTTTGTAATGGTAGTTTTTTATTTTTTGTAATGTTAGGTTATAGTGTAAGGCAGCTTAGGTTTTATTTCACAGGTAAGTTTTTATTTATTTTAACTAGGTAGTTAGTAAATAGTTAATAACTATTTACTAACTAGTCTACCTAGTTAAAATAAATGCAAACTTACCTGTGAAATAAAAATAAAAGCTAAGCTAGCTACAATGTAACTATTAGTTATATTGTAGCTAGCTTAGGTTTTATTTCACAGGTAAGTATTTAGTTTTAAATAGGAATTATTTAGTTAATCATTGTAAGTTTAATTTAGCTCTATTTTAATTATGTTAAAGTTAGGGGGTGTTAGTTTTAGGGTTACGGTTAGGTTTAGGGGTTAATATAGTTTAATTTAGGTTGCTGCGATGTGGGGGGCTGGCAGTTTAGGGGTTAATAGGTTTATTTAATAGTAGTGATGTGGGAGACCAGAGGTTTAGGGGTTAATAACTTTATTTAGTGGCGGCGATGTCGGGGAGCGGCGGAATAGGGGTTAATAGATTTATTATAGTGTGGGCGATGTTGGGGTGCAGGGGAATAGAGGTTAATAACTTTAGTATAGTGGCGGCGATATTAGGAGTGGCAGATTAGGGGTTAATAGCTTTATTTAGGTGGTGGCGATATTGGGGGTGGCAGATTAAGGGTGTTTAGACTCAGGGTTTATGTTAGGGTGTTAGGTTTAAAAGTTATTTATTTTTTCCCCATAGACATCAATGGGGCTGCGTTACGGATCTTTTCTTTCCGCAATCGCAGGTGTTAGTTTTTTTTTTTGACCTGCTCTCCCCATTGATGTCTATGGGGAAAGCGTGCACGAGCATGTCAAAACATCGCTTGGATTGTGTGCGGTATGGAGCTCTACGCGGCTGTTTGAAAACTTGTAATGGCTGCGCTATAGAGGGTTAAATAACGCAACTTTTGTTGCGTTTGTTAATTTCCCTATAGCGCGCATAACTCGTAATCTAGGTGATTGCTTGTTATCCCTAATATATAAATATGTAATAGAAATAAACCAAGTGTATGCGGGGAACCTCCCTATCTACTGCGTACTGAAATAGATCTTAAAATGCTCCTAATGATCTATGATCTAGTTCAGAATATAAGTGTATTGACGCAATAATACCGCAGGTGCTTTTTTGTAATCTCTCTCTAATCTACCCCAACCAAATCACAATTTGAATACAATATATTATTTTATGGATACCCAACCACCCCTAAGCTTTTCACAGGGGGTACTAGTTTAAGATACTTCAATATGTTATTACGCCAGTAGAAGCGCACCCTTAATTGTGTCGCATGTGAATAACTTGTCTGCTAAATCTCCCTCCCCCCTTTAAACTCTTTTGCTCAGGTTCTACTACACTATTGATCTCCTGTTTACCCAGGGTAACTGGGTTAATTTTAGAGCGGCTCTGGCCCGCTGTTGATTTATAACCTTATATTAATTGATCGTCACAGAGTCTTTCATATAAATGACCGCTGCACATTAAACATATATTAATTATCTTCTATATAGCTTTATTGGTTGTAAGCGGGTTATATCACATATTGCTAGAAGAGACAAACTCCATGAGAAAGGGACTGTTTCATATCAGAAATATGTAGTATTTTCTAGTTCTGAATAGCACAGTTATACCATAAAGATTTAATGTTTTAAATTAGAGAAGAGTAAAAGTTATCATTCTATTTTTTTTCTTTCTCATTGTTTTTTAGATATCTAGAGGTATAACGTACACACTATAATAAAGAGATGGGAATCAGCTAAAATATACTTCTCAAATGCTTATATAATTCATCATCATTGTATGTACAACCTATATTTGTGATATATACTAGAAGAAGTCATTAGAGTTTTTATATTAAAGTTAAACAGTGCTAGCGTTTATAGATATTTTGGACTTTGTAATCTAGATTCATTTGACTATCCACATGCAATAACATGTCGGTGTCCCATACTTATGATAATGTAAACGCTCTGTATACAATTTTGTTTTGTTCTTTTGTCTTGGTTTCTTTTCATAATTCTTCAATCAAATAAAAAAAAACTATGATCTCAAAAAAACTCCGTCTGAATCATGAAAGAAACATTTTGGTTTTATGTCCCTTTATGATTTTAAATGATCTTGAAAAAGACGATTTTATTTGTTGAAACACAGAGCTAGAAATATATTAAAAATGTATTTGCTGGGGGCGGAGCTAGCCGCTTAAGTGGAAGGTCGCAGCATGGCAGAGCTCCCGGCTCCAACTATATAGAAAAGGACTTTTCTAACAGTTTCTACTGCTTACATTCTCTTCAATGATTATTCAAATCACACCTGATACCCTGAAGAGGAGTCCGGGAGCCCACAAAAGCTCTATTGTACCCGGTTTACCACCTTATCAGCCTATACTTTAATCTGACTTATTGAGGCCTCGCTGCAACACTCCCTACACCTCTTCTCAGAGCACTGAGTTCCATAGGTGTCTTGTGATTTCCCCTTACTTGATATATTCCCGCTTTGGATATGGAGGAGACACACGAGATTCTGCAGTCTATGTTATTAGCCTTGGATCACCAGATAGACAGGCGTTTTTCTATCTTACTCGACACCCTGAAAATGGCGACTCAGGGAGTAACAGCTATGAGTTCTGATGGCGTCATGCAAACAGACAAGCTGACTGAGCAATTCCCAGACCGACTGTTGGAGAAGTCGTGGAGTGGCCTCACTCATACTAGCTCTAATTTGGCTACTGAGTCTAAGCGGATGGCTACAGCGAATTTGCGCTCATTTGACCACACCACAGGAGGACCTCTAATAGACGTAGCTAATAGGAGTAGCTTATCCAGACCTGAGAGTTATACACAGGTCACGATCCAGCCGGACCTCAAGGACCACAATGGCTCCCTTCAGCTCCTCTTTACTTCTGCAGAACCAGCACCGGGGATTGTAACATACCGGGAGGTGTCGTGGGCTCACACGTCCCGACCGTCTACAGTATTTAACCTGCAGCAGAAGGCCTACGCTTCCTCCGATATCACGTCAGGTCCTAGTAACTGCAATAGAACTCAATCATATGGGAGGTTTGTGTTGAGCGCTAAACAGACCGCAGCATACTTCAATCATGCTGCGTCTCAGGAGGCAGGTAAACATAGGTTGAACTATGATAGCACTAAGGTACAAACTTTTACAAGCCCATATCTGCAATTTTCCAAGACTGACATTCTCACACAAGGATCTGCTTTTAGCTGTGGCTCCTTATTCTACTCTCAAACCTCCACTGTGGATTCATCACAATATCTTCTCAGGACTGGAGTGGGCTGAATTTTTGTCTATGACATTAATAATGGCTTCGGGTGTCTGTTGTATTTTTAAACCCCTCCTAAGCCACAAACTTATATTGCCAAAGTTTTTCTTAAGGTTGTCTCCACTTGCGGGACTTTTCACTTCATAGTCCAGTTTCTGCTGTGGTTTATAAAGTTTGCTGTTCCATACACTTATCCTTTGTTTTTATATACTGTGTTGCACTACAGGTTTCAAGTAAGCAGGAGATTAAAACCCCAAATCCCAATTCCTTTACTATAAATGTTGACCTGTTAGATAATCCCCTATTACTCATATTATGACTCTGAAGTATAGAAACATGATATCTGTGTGTATATATGTATCTCTGTATATTATTGCGACTGTTTGTCCTACCACAGCTTTTCTAACATTTTATGCTTCCAAGCAACTGCCGTCCTTCTTTTAAAGCTCCCCACTGTATGGAAACACATTATTATACATGCCTTAGTTAGATAGTTGATCTGTTCCTTAGTGAAATATTTAGAGCTTTGATATTGCCAAGCAGTTCCCTTAATCTCAGAGATACTTTGTCTTGTCACTGTAGTGTTTCCATGCAGACATCACTAGACATTGCTGGGCAGTGCTTACTGGGAAGGCACTGTCTGGCATACAAGTTTTCATTCTTTCCTTAGTTAGACACATGGGTTCTTTCTGCAGGGTGCTGGACATATGTTCCAGTATAAGATATAGGATAAATTTATCACTAAACAGAGTTATCTAGCTTTACAAAGCTTATTGTTGACATTGTATCTCCTGTGATGATATATAGTTTAAAGTCCTACGCTCTATATTACCCCTTTTAGATATTTCGATTAGCTGGGACATCTTAAGGGGAGTTATTCCTATTACCAGCAACATACTAGTTTATGAATGATTAACAGCAACCGGGTAACAAGTCCCAAACCTGCTTTATGCTGTGTTTAATAGTTACTGTTGTTTATTTATATTATTTGTTACTAACTATCATTTTCTGTGGTTGTATGAATATCATCCTTAATTTATTTATGCGCTTGCTCATATTTCTAGCACATAATAGTTGTTTTCGTTGAGCCTCTCTCCTCCCTTTCCCGCTGGTACTTAATGCCTGCGGGTCATATCCCTTCTCCTTTTTCCCGCATCGCCTATAGGTGGCACTCCCCTAGGAGAGGGGCTCACCCAGAGGTTCCCCAGGCCCCCCAGACCCTGGCTATTCAGGATATGGCCTTCTTAGACACCTCCCAATTCTATCTGGCCCCTCTCCTCCCTTTCCTGCTGGCGATTAGTACCTGCGGGTCATATCCCTTTTCCTTTTTACTGCACCGTCTATAGATAGCACCTTCCCTGGAGAGGGGATCATGTAGTGGCCCTTATCTAACTTTTTGTGTCTATAGAAATGCCCCCCCCCCCTATTAGTATCCTTTTTGGCAATCTCCCTTACATTCACATGCCCTAGTTTTCATATTTTAGAGATGTTATCCAGGAGTATACTCAAAAGCCCTGAGATCCTATTCCATTCCATTTAACATCGCCCTGTAGTTTATATTTTTAAGACAAATTATCTAGCTCCGCCCCCCCCTCCCCTTCCCTTCTCCCCTTTCCCCCCCATTATGAGCGGCTCTTGCCCGCTGCATCCCTCTCCCCCCTATATACGCAGGCCTACGGGAGGCCTGATAAATACCAGCTCCCTTTCTCTCACTATTTTCAGTGTATAGAATACCCCTTATTTGAGAGTAGGGACCACTAGTTACCTGTATTATAAAACTGAGACTTAATTTCTATATGCCCCAGTCACACATGTTTTGATTTCACTATGCGCATTCTGTATTCAAGGTCATAAAGTCGGTACTATAACTTACGTCAAATGTTATCTCTTTGTTTTCAACCTAGATATCTCCATATCATTGACTCCTATTATTATATAAATATTGAAACTCTTTTGTCTAGATAATATCTTAACAAATTCTATATTAGCACACCAATGTCTTAATTCTTATGTACCTTTCATATGTGATCTGTATCAGCTATTTTTCTTTTTGTTTTTGTCTTGTGCTGGGACACACTCCCTTTTCTGTTATTTCTATTCATTGTCTCAATAAAAAAATTATTTTAAATAAAAATGTATTTGCTCTTTATGAATAAATAGTTCAGTTTTAAGCATTTCTTAGTTCTCTTTGTTCGTACTTTGTTGATGTACTCTATCACTGAGGAACAGACGCTACAAAGAATTTTAACGTGAGCGAGATATTACACCCTGTTAAAGGTATAGCACAGTCAAAATTAAATTGTGCATGAGTGCATTTCGGTTTTAAATAGAAGCATTTTGCAACATGTTGATGGTGAGTATTGCATAAGTGAATTTGTGCTATACAAGCCACTGCGGACTACTGGAAGGTGTGGTATTTAAATGCTGGTGCACGGACACTCACAGCATATCTGTGTATGCTGCTCAGAAACATTTATAACTTTTAATAGAAACATTTTTGCTAATGGAAGTATATTATAAAAATATAAAATGAATACATTTTGGGCTCCATTATATATATTTGCCCCTGTCCGCCCAGGTTCTTCTCTGGTGGGTAGCAATCCACTGCCTGCATTTACCATTGCACATGAGAGCTCCTGTGCGTTTCCCCCCACCCCCTGCCCTCAGTCAGAAGAGACCAGGGAGATTTAAATTCTGCACCTAAGATATGGAGAACAGGACAGGGAAGCACCGGGAAGCGCCGGTCTGATGACTATTTTCTATCACCTTAAGTGTGCTAATTTGACAAGTACAGCGTTGCAATTATTGAACGTTATCTGTCAAATGGCAATGGACAAACCCAGGTTGTCAGCGTCTTCTATCCAGAAACGTTATTCAGAAACTGTTTAATAACACTTTGTTATAATTTTATTAATAGATCTAAGGAGAAGACAGAGATAGCACCAATCAAAGGAAATTGTTGTTTTTATTTTATTTTGCACATATTGATTATTAAATATATTTCAGTTTAAATTGTACTGTACTTTTACAAGAAATAGTATCCAGAGCTACGGAACTTGATGTGACAAATGAATGATAATGTACATATTATACAAATGTTGTTTTTCGTGGGGAACAGTCGGGGTTAGTGCAGTTTTAGCATGAACCAGCGTCTTGGCAGTGTTTGGTAGTCACTTCAGCTTAGTGTATCAGTCTCCACTCATCTGTACAGGGCTAATGACTGGAGCATAATGTTTTATCCTCATTATTATTGTATTATTCCTGAACAACAATGTACAGCAAGGTCAAAGGAAAGAAGGTTTCAGAAACAGATGAGGATGGGATCAGGTGGTCGTTGGGGTTTTTAGTTTGGTGGCAGAGGGGCTGTGCACCCCATTCATTACTGTAGCTCTCTATATCACAAAGGTGGCAGCTTCCCTGAATTCACTGGTGGAGCCATATTTAGATATTTGTGCGCTACACAGAGCAGGGGAAGTGGTAAACCAGGGGCAAGACATGATATAGGCTGTTTAAATCACTAAATATAATGTATAACTACTGAAAGGCAACATGTCACTGAGTAAGTGAAACTGTTACTATATACAGGATTACATGGCATAAAAGCCCATCATTTCTATAGGCAAATCAGCATATGTGAACAATTAAAGGGACATGAAACTACAGTTTTTTCTTTCATGACTCAGATAAAGTGTAAAATAAAAAAACAAAAACAGTTTCTGATTAATTTCTATTATCAAATTTACCAAGTTATCTTAGTATCCTTTGTTAAAAAGCAGTAGGTGAGTTCAGGAGCATGCGTGTGTCACTATATGAGTGCAGAGTTCACCAGAATGTTTTTAACAATGACAGCAGAATTTTCACAAACCATAACAAAAAATAGGAGATTCACGCCCCTTTAACCACTGTTTGCAAATAAACTGCATGCAAAATAAAAAAAACCTTTAAAACCTTCACTTTGTTAGAACAATTTCCATTGTTTAGCAGTCCAGGGATGCACTCCTGCCTCTAGTATATTTATCTAATATTGCAGTGTTGTCATGGGTTGGAGGGGGCAATCTACTGTCTCTCCCACAGCTGCCCCCTGGCTAATGACCTGGTTTTCACGGATTGTCCAACTGTGCCCATGATACACCCCAACTCCACCCTACACCGCCAATGTCCCTCCTTATCCATAGGATACAGCAGCCTGCCCCCCTGTCAAAGTCTTGCCCACCAACAGCAGCGAGCCACTCCCCAAAATCACCTCGCAGTCCAGAAGAGCCTCTAGGAAATTAGGTATGAAGTTGCAGGGACTAGTTATGAATAAGTGAGCTCCTGCACTGACCAAGCAATCACTGAGTATAATGTTGCAGGGTCACTATTTTGAAACCTACAGGATGCACTGCAGCCTCTCTGGGTGCAGAAGATAAACCAAATTTTTTAAAGGTAAATTACAGAAAAAAATGTGTATGCGTATGTAATCATAAGGATTTGTATCCCCTCTCGCAAAAAAAAAAACGTAGACACAAGCTGCTCACATGTTTTAAAGGGACGTGAAACTCAACATTTTTATTTCAAGATTCATATAGAGCATGTCATTTTAAACAACTTTCTAATATACTTGTTTAGTTTTCTTAGAATTATTTTTAAAGCATACCTAGGTAGGTCAGAAGCAGCAATGAACTACTGGGAACTAGCTGCTGATTGGTGGCTGCAGATTAATAGCATTGTTGTATTATTATTGTGGGCTGGAAGATCATGTCAGACTAATCTAATTGATTTTGGAAGAAAAAAGTAGCAGGCACTCGAGATGAGGGTAAAAGTAAAAAAATTCCAAACTTCATTTCAAAACTTGTTTGGCAATTAAAAGACTAAAAGTCCATAAAACAGGCACAAAACAAAAACACAGGCGGACAACAGGTAACGTCTAACATGTTTCCCTCTACAGGTGCTTATTTATAGACATCAATCTAACTGATTTCTTTGACCATCTAACTAAATTAATAGACCTGGGAGGAGCCATAGATGTAGCGTATCTAGACTTTAGCAAAGCATTTGACAGTGTCCCACACAGCAAACTTATTTACACAATTCATTGCCTTGGAATGATTGCTAAGATTATTAAGTGGGTAGAATGCTGGCTTAAGGATAGAAGGCAGAGGGTTTCAATTAATGGAGTACATTCAAATGAAGGATCGGTTACTAGTGGTGTTCCCCAAGGGTCAGTTATTGGGCCTGTTTTGTTTAACATGTTCATAAGTGATAATGGAAGTTGGCTTAAGAGGAAGGTTTGCTTGTTTTCTGATGAAACAAAAATGTGTAACAGTTGATGTTCCAGGTGGGGTTGATCAAATGAACAGTGATATTAAAAAACTAGAGGACTGGTCAAATAAATGGTATCTGAAATTTTATATTACCAAGAGCAAAATTATGCATATAGGATCCAAAACCCCAAAGGCCAATTATGGGCCTCTAGTTATCAAGCCGTCAACCTCAAATACGCTGGAATTCCACAGCGTATTTGTGGCGAGGCTGATTCACCTAAGTTATCAAGCCCTACTGCCCGGAAAAAGTAGAATATAGTGACGTAAGCTTCGATCCACCGGACTCAGTCCGACACAGATCGATTCTTACGTCACTCCAGATGTTCCGAACCCAAGTTCGGCACAATCTGACTACTTTTGGAAGTTATCAAATGACTAGCAGGTACGCTCGGCACTTTTCTGGCCCACATACCTGGTTTTCAATCCTCCGCCCTGGAGGTGGCGGATCCCATAGGAATCAATGGGAGTCTGACCATAGCGAAAGTTCATGTTCGCTGCTGCCCGACATCCCATTGATTCCTATGGGAGCTGTCTACATTTAACACCCTAACATGTACCCTGAGTCTAAACACCCCTAATCTGCCCCCCCTACAACACCGCCACCTATATTAAACATGTTAACCCCTAAAAGGCCGCTCCCGGAGCCCACCGCCACTCTAATAAACTTATTAACCCCTAAACCGCCGCTCCCGGACCCCGCCGCAACTATAATAATTGTGATAGCCCCTAAATCGCCGTTCCCGGACCCCGCCGCCACCTACATAATACATATTAACCCCTATCCTGCCCCCCTATACCGCCACCACCTATAATACATTTATTAACCCCTATCCTGCCCCCCCTATACCGCCGCCATCTATATTAAACTAATTAACCCCTAAACCTAAGTCTAACACTAACCCTAACACCCCCCTAACTTAAATATTATTTTAATAAATCTAAATAAAAATTACTCTTATTAACTAAATTAATCCTATTTAAAACTAAATACTTACCTATAAAATAAACCCTAATATAGCTACAATATAACTAATAATTATATTGTAGCTATTTAAGGATTTATTTTTATTTTACAGGCAAATTTAAATTTATTTTAACTAGGTACAATAGCTATTAAATAGTTATTAACTATTTAATAGCTACCTAGACAAATTTACCTGTAAAATAAAAACTAACCTAAGTTACAATTACACCTAACACTACACTATCATTAAATAAATTATTCCTATTTAAAACTAAATACTTACCTGTAAAATAAACTCTAAGATAGCTACAATGTAATTAATAATTACATTGTAGCTATCTTAGGATTTATATTTATTTTACAGGCAACTTTGTATTTATTTTAACTAGGTACAATAGTTATTAAATAGTTATTAACTATTTAATAACCACCTAGCTAAAATAAATCCAAAATTACCTGTAAAATAAATCCTAACCTAAGTTACAATTACACCTAACACTACACTATCATTAAATAAATTAAATTAATTAACTACAAGTAGCTACAATTAAATACAATTAAATAAACTAACTAAAGTACAAAAAAACCAAACACTAAATTACAGAAAATAAAAAAAGATTACAAGAATTTTAAACTAATTACACCTAATCTAAGCCCCCTAATAAAATAAAAAATACCCAAAATAATAAAAGTCCCTACCCTATTCTACATTACAAAGTAACCAGCTCTTTTACCAGCCCTTAAAAGGGTTTTTTGCGGGGCATGCCCCAAAGTAATCAGCTCTTTTGCCTGTAAAAAAATAATACAACCCCCCCAACATTAAAACCCACCACCCACATACCCCTACTCTAACCCACCCAAACCTTAAATAAAACTAACACTACCCCCTTGAAGATCTCCCTACCTTGAGTCGTGTTCACCCAGCCGGGCCGATGTCTTCATCCAAGGGGCGCTGAAGATGTCTTCCATCCGATAGAAGTTTTCATCCAAGGGGCGCTGAAGAGGTATTCCATCTGATAGAAGTCTTCATCCAGGCGGCGTCTTCAATCTTCATCCATCCGGAGCGGAGCCATCTTCAAAGCAGCCGACGTGGATCCATCCTTCTTTACAGATGCCTACTCGCCGAATGAATATTCCTTTAAGTGACGTCATCCAAGATGGTGTCCCTCGAATTCCGATTGGCTGATGGGATTCTATCAGCCAATCGGAATTAAGGTAGGAAAAATCTGATTGGCTGATTCAATCAGCCAATCAGATTCAAGTTCAATCCGATTGGCTGATCCAATCAGCCAATCAGATTGAGCTCGCATTCTATTGGCTGATCGGAAAAGCTAATAGAATGCAAGCTCAATCTGATTGGCTGATTGGATCAGCCAATCGAATTGAACTTCAATCTGATTGGCTGACTGAATTAACCAATCAGATTTGTATTTTTTTACAGGCAAAAGAGCTGATTACTTTGGGGCATGACTTTTATTATTTTGTTTTGTTTTTTATTTTATTAGGGGGCTTAGATTAAGTGTAATTAGTTTAAAATTCTTGTAATCTTATTTTATTTTCTGTAATTTAGTGTTTCTTTTTTTTGTACTTAGTTAGTTTATTTAATTGTATTTAATTGTAGCTACTTGTAGTTAATTAATTTAATTTATTTAATAATAGTGTAGTGTTAGGTTTAATTGTAACTTAGGTTAGGATTTATTTTACAGGTAATTTTGGATTTATTTTAGCTAGGTGGTTATTAAATAGTTAATAACTATTTAATAACTATTGTACCTAGTTAAATAAATACAAAGTTGCCTGTAAAATAAATATAAATCCTAAGATAGCTACAATGTAATTATTAATTACATTGTAGCTATCTTACGCCTAGATTTAGAGTTCTGCGGCCAAAGGGGTGCGTTAGCTACGCATGTTTTTTTTCCCCCGCACCTTTTAAATACCGCTGGTATTTAGAGTTCACAGAAGGACTGCGTTAGGCTCCAAAAAGGGAGCATAGAGCATAATTTACCGCCACTGCAACTCTAAATACCAGCGGTGCTTACGTACGCGGCTAGCTTCAAAAACGTACTCGTGCACGATTCCCCCATAGGAAACAATGGGGCCGTTTGAGCTGAAAAAAAACCTAACACCTGCAAAAAAGCAGCGTTCAGCTCCTAACGCAGCCCCATTGTTTCCTATGGGGAAACACTTCCTAAGTCTGCACCTAACACCCTAACATGAACCCCGAGTCTGAACACCCCTAACCTTACACTTATTAACCCCTAATCTGCCGACCCCGCTATCGCTGACCCCTGCATATTATTATTAACCCCTAATCTGCCGCTCCGTACACAGCCGCAACCTACGTTATCCCTATGTACCCCTAATCTGCTGCCCCTAACACCGCCGACCCCTATATTATATTTATTAACCCCTAATCTGCCGCACCCAATGTCGCCGCCACCTACCTACACTTATTAACCCCTAATCTGCCGACCGGACCTCACCGCTACTATAATAAAGTTATTAACCCCTAATCCGCCTCACTCCCGCCTCAAAAACCCTATAATAAATAGTATTAACCCCTAATCTGCCCTCCATGACATCACTGACACCTAACTTCAAGTATTAACCCCTAACCTGCCGACCGGACCTCCCCGCTACTCTAATAAATGTATTAACCCCTAAAGCTAAGTCTAACCCTAACACCCCCCTAAATTAAATATAATTTTTATCTAACGAAATAAATGATTTCTTATTAAATAAATTAATCCTATTTAAAGCTAAATACTTACCTGTAAAATAAACCCTAATATAGCTACAATATAAATAATAATTATATTGTAGCTATTTTAGGATTAATATTTATTTTACAGGCATCTTTGTATTTATTTTAACCAGGTACAATAGCTATTAAATAGTTAATAACTATTTAATAGTTACCTAGTTAAAATAATTACAAATTTACCTGTAAAATAAATCCTAACCTAAGTTACAATTAAACCTAACACTACACTATCAATAAATTAATTAAATAAAATACCTACAAATAAATACAATTAAATAAATACAATTAAATAAACTAACTAAAGTACAAAAAATAAAAAAAGAACTAAGTTACAAAAAATAAAAAAATAATTTACAAACATTATAAAAATATTACAACAATTTTAAGCTAATTACACCTACTCTAAGCCCCCTAATAAAATATCAAAGCCCCCCAAAATAAAAAAAATGCCCTACCCTATTCTAAAATAAAAATTGAAAAGCTCTTTTACCTTACCAGCCCTTAACAGGGCCTTTTGGGGGGCATGCCCCAAAGAATTCTGCTCTTTTGCCTGTAAAAAAAAACATACAATACCCCCCCCAACATTACAACCCACCACCCACATACCCTGAATCTAACCCAAACCCCCCTTAAATAAACCTAACACTAAGCCCCTGAAGATCTCCCTACCTTGTCTTCACCACGCCGGGTATCACCGATCTGTCCAGAAGAGGGTCCAAAGTCTTCATCCAAGCCCAAGCGGGGGCTGAAGAGGTCCATCATCCGGCTGAAGTCTTGATCCAAGCGGGGGGCTGAAGAGGTCCATCATCCGGCTGAAGTCTTGATCCAAGCGGGGACTGAAGAGGTCCATCAACCGGCTGAAGTCTTGATCCAAGCGGGGGCTGAAGAGGTCCATCATCCGGCTGAAGTCTTCTATCAAGTGGCATCTTCAATCTTCTTTCTTCCGGCTCCATGTTCATCCCGCCGACGCGGAACATCCATCCTGGCCGATGACTTCCCGACGAATGACGGTTCCTTTAAGGGTTGTCATCTAAGATGGCGTCCCTCGAATTCCGATTGGCTGATAGGATTCTATCAGCCAATCGGAATTAAAGGGACATTATACACTCATTTTTTCTTTGCATAAATGTTTTGTAGATGATCTATTTATAAAGCCCATAAAGTTTTTAAAAAAAATAAATGTATAGTTTTGCTTATTTTTAAATAACATTGCTCTGATTTTCAGACTCCTAACCAAGCCCCAAAGTTTTATGTGAATACTGTCAGCTACCTTCTCCAGCTTGCTCCTGTTTGTGTAAAGGGTCTTTTCATATGCAAAAGAAGGGGGAGGGGGGAGTGTCTTATTTGCCACTTGGAGTGGGCTTTCCAGCTACCTTTTCAACAGAGCCAAACTGACAGCTTCTAAGTAAGTTTTTAAACAGTTTTATACTGGATTTTTATATCAGTATCTGTGCATCTTATTCTTTATAGTAGTGTCTATTACATGCAGTTATATGAAAATGAGTGTATACTGTCCCTTTAAGGTAGGAAAATTCTGATTGGCTGATGGAATCAGCCAATCAGATTCAAGTTCAATCCGATTGGCTGATCCAATCAGCCAATCAGATTGAGCTCGCATTCTATTGGCTGTTTCGATCAGCCAATAAAATGCAAGCTCAATCTGATTGGCTGATTAGATCAGCCAATCGGATTGAACTTGAATCTGATTGGCTGATTCCATCAGCCAATCAGAATTTTCCTACCTTAATTCCGATTGGCTAATAGAATCCTATCAGCCAATCGGAATTTGAGGAACGCCATCTTGGATGATGTCCCTTAAAGGAACCGTCATTTGTTGGGAAGTCGTCAGCCAGGATGGATGATCCGCGTCGGCGGGATGAAGATGGAGCCGGAAGAAAGAAGATTGAAGATGCCGCTTGATAGAAGACTTCAGCCGGATGACGGACCTCTTCAGCCCCCGCTTGGATCAAGACTTCAGCCGGATGATGGACCTCTTCAGCCCCCGCTTGGGCTTGGATCAACACTTCAGCCGCAAAAGAAGGGGGTGGGGGGGTGGGGGGAGTGTCTTATTTGCCACTTGGAGTGGGCTTTCCAGCTACCTTTTCAACAGAGCCAAACTGACAGCTTCTAAGTAAGTTTTTAAACAGTTTTATACTGGATTTTTATATCAGTATCTGTGCATCTTATTCTTTATGGTAGTGTCTATTACATGCAGTTATATGAAAATGAGTGTATACTGTCCCTTTAAGGTAGGAAAATTCTGATTGGCTGATGGAATCAGCCAATCAGATTCAAGTTCAATCCGATTGGCTGGTCCAATCAGTTAATCAGATTGAGCTCGCATTCTATTGGCTGTTTCGATCAGACAATAAAATGCAAGCTCAATATGATTGGATCGGATTGAACTTGAATCTGATTGGCTGATTCCATCAGCCAATCAGAATTTTCCTACCTTAATTCCGATTGGCTAATAGAATCCTATCAGCCAATCGGAATTCGAGGAACGCCATCTTGGATGACGTCCCTTAAAGGAACCATCATTCGTCGGGAAGTCATCAGCCAGGATGGATGTTCCGTGTCGGCGGGATGAAGATGGAGCCGGAAGAAAGAAGATTGAAGATGCCGCTTGATAGAAGACTTCAGCCGGATGATGGACCTCTTCAGCCCCCGCTTGGATCAAGACTTCAGCCGGATGATGGACCTCTTCAGCCCCCGCTTGGGCTTGGATCAAGACTTCAGCCAGATGATGGACCTCTTCAGCCCCCGCTTGGGCTTGGATGAAGACTTCGTACCCTCTTCTGGACAGATCGTTGATACCCGGCGTGGTGAAGACAAGGTAGGGAGGATCTTCAGGGGCTTAGTGTTAGATTTATTTAAAGGGGGTTTGGGTTAGATTAGGGGTATGTGGGTGGTGGGTTGTAATGTTGGGGGGGTATTGTATGTTTTTTTTACAGGCAAAAGAGCAGAATTCTTTGGGGCATGCCAAGCAAAAGGCCCTTTTAAGGGCTGGTAAGGTAAAAGAGCTTTTAAATTTTTATTTTAGAATAGGGTAGGGCATTTTTTTTATTTTGGGGGGCTTTGTTATTTTATTAGGGGGCTTAGAGTAGGTGTAATTAGCTTAAAATTGTTGTAATATTATTATAATGTTTGTAAATTATTTTTTTATTTTTTGTACTTTAGTTAGTTTATTTAATTGTATTTATTTGTAGGTATTTGTATGTAATTAATTTATTGATAGTGTAGTGTTAGGTTTAATTGTAGATAATTGTAGGTATTTTATTTAATTAATTTATTGATAGTGTAGTGTTAGGTTTAATTGTAACTTAGGTTAGGATTTATTTTACAGGTAATTTTGTAATTATTTTAACTAGGTAGCTATTAAATAGTTATTAACTATTTAATAGCTATTGTACCTGGTTAAAATAAATACAAAGTTGCCTGTAAAAAAAATATTAATCCTAAAATAGCTACAATATAATTATTATTTATATTGTAGCTATATTAGGGTTTATTTTACAGGTAAGTATTTAGCTTTAAATAGGAATAATTTATTTAATAAGAAATAATTTATTTAGTTAGATAAAAATTATATTTAACTTAGGGGGGTGTTAGGGTTAGGGTTAGACTTAGCTTTAGGGATTAATACATTTATTAGAGTAGCGGCGAGGTCCGGTCGGCAGATTAGGGGTTAATACTTGAAGTTAGGCGTCGGTGATGTTAGGGAGGGCAGATTAGGGGTTAATAGTATTTATTATAGGTTTTTTGAGGCGGGAGTGAGGCGGATTAGGGGTTAATAACTTTATTATAGTAGCGGTGAGGTCCGGTCGGTTATTAATTGTAGGTAGGTGGCAGCGACATTGGGGGCGGCAGATTAGGGGTTAATAAATATTATGTAGGTGTCGGCGGTGTTAGGGGCAGCAGATTAGGGGTACATAGGGATAATGTAGGTTGCGGCGGTGTGCGGTCGGCAGATTAGGGGTTAAAAAAACATAATTTATGTAAGAACTTACCTGATAAATTCATTTCTTTCATATTAACAAGAGTCCATGAGCTAGTGACGTATGGGATATACATTCCTACCAGGAGGGGCAAAGTTTCCCAAACCTTAAAATGCCTATAAATACACCCCTCACCACACCCACAAATCAGTTTAACGAATAGCCAAGAAGTGGGGTGATAAGAAAAAGTGCGAAGCATATAAAATAAGGAATTGGAATAATTGTGCTTTATACAAAAAAATCATAACCACCACAAAAAAGGGGTGGGCCTCATGGACTCTTGTTAATATGAAAGAAATGAATTTATCAGGTAAGTTCTTACATAAATTATGTTTTCTTTCATGTAATTAACAAGAGTCCATGAGCTAGTGACGTATGGGATAATGACTACCCAAGATGTGGATCTTTCCACACAAGAGTCACTAGAGAGGGAGGGATAAAATAAAGACAGCCAATTCCTGCTGAAAATAATCCACACCCAAAATAAAGTTTAACAAAAAACATAAGCAGAAGATTCAAACTGAAACCGCTGCCTGAAGAACTTTTCTACCAAAAACTGCTTCAGAAGAAGAAAATACATCAAAATGGTAGAATTTAGTAAAAGTATGCAAAGAAGACCAAGTTGCTGCTTTGCAGATCTGGTCAACCGAAGCTTCATTCCTAAACGCCCAGGAAGTAGATACTGACCTAGTAGAATGAGCTGTAATTCTTTGAGGCGGAGTTTTACCCGACTCAACATAGGCAAGATGAATTAAAGATTTCAACCAAGATGCCAAAGAAATGGCAGAAGCTTTCTGGCCTTTCCTAGAACCGGAAAAGATAACAAATAGACTAGAAGTCTTACGGAAAGATTTCGTAGCTTCAACATAATATTTCAAAGCTCTAACAACATCCAAAGAATGCAATGATTTCTCCTTAGAATTCTTAGGATTAGGACATAATGAAGGAACCACAATTTCTCTACTAATGTTGTTGGAATTCACAACTTTAGGTAAAAATTCAAAAGAAGTTCGCAACACCGCCTTATCCTGATGAAAAATCAGAAAAGGAGACTCACATGAAAGAGCAGATAATTCAGAAACTCTTCTAGCAGAAGAGATAGCCAAAAGGAACAAAACTTTCCAAGAAAGTAATTTAATGTCCAATGAATGCATAGGTTCAAACGGAGGAGCTTGAAGAGCTCCCAGAACCAAATTCAAACTCCAAGGAGGAGAAATTGACTTAATGACAGGTTTTATACGAACCAAAGCTTGTACAAAACAATGAATATCAGGAAGAATAGCAATCTTTCTGTGAAAAAGAACAGAAAGAGCAGAGATTTGTCCTTTCAAAGAACTTGCGGACAAACCCTTATCCAAACCATCCTGAAGAAATTGTAAAATTCTCGGTATTCTAAAAGAATGCCAAGAAAAATGATGAGAAAGACACCAAGAAATATAAGTCTTCCAGACTCTATAATATATCTCTCGAGATACAGATTTACGAGCCTGTAACATAGTATTAATCACGGAGTCAGAGAAACCTCTATGACCAAGAATCAAGCGTTCAATCTCCATACCTTTAAATTTAAGGATTTCAGATCCGGATGGAAAAAAGGACCTTGTGACAGAAGGTCTGGTCTTAACGGAAGAGTCCATGGCTGGCAAGATGCCATCCGGACAAGATCCGCATACCAAAACCTGTGAGGCCATGCCGGAGCTATTAGCAGAACAAACGAGCATTCCCTCAGAATCTTGGAGATTACTCTTGGAAGAAGAACTAGAGGCGGAAAGATATAGGCAGGATGATACTTCCAAGGAAGTGATAATGCATCCACTGCCTCCGCCTGAGGATCCCGGGATCTGGACAGATACCTGGGAAGTTTCTTGTTTAGATGAGAGGCCATCAGATCTATCTCTGGGAGCCCCCACAATTGAACAATCTGAAGAAATACCTCTGGGTGAAGAGACCATTCGCCCGGATGCAACGTTTGGCGACTGAGATAATCCGCTTCCCAATTGTCTACACCTGGGATATGAACCGCAGAGATTAGACAGGAGCTGGATTCCGCCCAAACCAAAATTCGAGATACTTCTTTCATAGCCAGAGGACTGTGAGTCCCTCCTTGATGATTGATGTATGCCACAGTTGTGACATTGTCTGTCCGAAAACAAATGAACGATTCTCTCTTCAGAAGAGGCCAAAACTGAAGAGCTCTGAAAATTGCACGGAGTTCCAAAATATTGATCGGTAATCTCACCTCCTGAGATTCCCAAACTCCTTGTGCCGTCAGAGATCCCCACACAGCTCCCCAACCTGTGAGACTTGCATCTGTTGAAATTACAGTCCAGGTCGGAAGAACAAAAGAAGCCCCCTGAATTAAACGATGGTGATCTGTCCACCACGTTAGAGAGTGTCGAACAATCGGTTTTAAAGATATTAATTGAGATATCTTCGTGTAATCCCTGCACCATTGGTTCAGCATACAGAGCTGAAGAGGTCGCATGTGAAAACGAGCAAAGGGGATCGCGTCCGATGCAGCAGTCATAAGACCTAGAATTTCCATGCATAAGGCTACCGAAGGGAATGAATGTGACTGAAGGTTTCGACAAGCTGTAATCAATTTTAGACGTCTCTTGTCTGTTAAAGACAGAGTCATGGACACTGAATCTATCTGGAAACCCAGAAAGGTTACCCTTGTTTGAGGAATCAAAGAACTTTTTAGTAAATTGATCCTCCAACCATGATCTTGAAGAAACAACACAAGTCGATTCGTATGAGACTCTGCTAAATGTAAAGACGGAGCAAGTACCAAGATATCGTCCAAATAAGGAAATACCACAATACCCTGTTCTCTGATTACAGACAGAAGGGCACCGAGAATCTTTGTGAAAATTCTTGGAGCTGTAGCAAGGCCAAACGGTAGAGCCACAAATTGGTAATGCTTGTCTAGAAAAGAGAATCTCAGGAACTGATAATGATCTGGATGAATCGGAATATGCAGATATGCATCCTGTAAATCTATTGTGGACATATAATTCCCTTGCTGAACAAAAGGCAATATAGTCCTTACAGTTACCATCTTGAACGTTGGTATCCTTACATAGCGATTCAATAATTTTAGATCCAGAACTGGTCTGAAGGAATTCTCCTTCTTTGGTACAATGAAGAGATTTGAATAAAACCCCATCCCCTGTTCCGGAACTGGAACTGGCATAATTACTCCAGCCAACTCTAGATCTGAAACACAATTCAGAAATGCTTGAGCTTTCACTGGATTTACTGGGACATGGGAAAGAAAAAATCTCTTTGCAGGAGGTCTCATCTTGAAACCAATTCTGTACCCTTCTGAAACAATGTTCTGAATCCAAAGATTGTGAACAGAATTGATCCAAATTTCTTTGAAAAAACGTAACCTGCCCCCTACCAGCGGAACTGGAATGAGGGCCGTACCTTCATGTGAACTTAGAAGCAGGCTTTGCCTTTCTAGCAGGCTTGGATTTATTCCAGACTGGAGATGGTTTCCAAACTGAAACTGCTCCTGAGGACGAAGGATCAGGCTTTTGTTCTTTGTTGAAACGAAAGGATCGAAAACGATTGTTAGCCCTGTTTTTACCTTTAGATTTTTTATCCTGTGGTAAAAAAGTTCCTTTCCCACCAGTAACAGTTGAAATAATAGAATCCAACTGAGAACCAAATAATTTGTTTCCCTGGAAAGAAATGGAAAGTAGAGTTGATTTAGAAGCCATATCAGCATTCCAAGTCTTAAGCCATAAAGCTCTTCTGGCTAAGATAGCCAGAGACATAAATCTAACATCAACTCTAATAATATCAAAAATGGCATCACAGATGAAATTATTAGCATGCTGGAGAAGAATAATAATATCATGAGAATCACGATTTGCTACTTGTTGCGCTAGAGTTTCCAACCAAAAAGTTGAAGCTGCAGCAACATCAGCCAATGATATAGCAGGTCTAAGAAGATTACCTGAACATAGATAAGCTTTTCTTAGAAAAGATTCAATTTTTCTATCTAAAGGATCCTTAAACGAGGTACCATCTGATGTAGGAATGGTAGTACGTTTAGCAAGGGTAGAAATAGCCCCATCAACTTTAGGGATTTTGTCCCAAAATTCTAACCTGTCAGGCGGAACAGGATATAATTGCTTAAAACGTTTAGAAGGAGTAAATGAATTACCCAATCTATCCCATTCCTTAGCAATTACTGCAGAAATAGCATTAGGAACAGGAAAGACTTCTGGAATAACCGCAGGAGCTTTAAAAACCTTATCTAAACGTATAGAATTAGTATCAAGAGGACTAGAATCCTCTATTTCTAAAGCAATTAGTACTTCTTTAAGTAAAGAGCGAATAAATTCCATCTTAAATAAATATGAAGATTTATCAGCATCAATCTCTGAGACAGAATCCTCTGAACCAGAAGAGTCCAAAGAATCAGAATGATGGTGTTCATTTAAAAATTCATCTGTAGAAAGAGAAGATTTAAAAGACTTTTTACGTTTACTAGAAGGAGAAATAACAGACAAAGCCTTCTTTATGGATTCAGAAACAAAATCTCTTATGTTATCAGGAACATTCTGCACCTTAGATGTTGAGGGAACTGCAACAGGCAATGGTACATCACTAAAGGAAATATTATCTGCATTAACAAGTTTGTCATGACATTTAATACAAACAACAGCTGGAGGAATAGCTACCAAAAGTTTACAGCAGATACACTTAGCTTTGGTAGATCCAGCAGGCAGAGGTTTTCCTGTAGTATCTTCTGGCTCAGATGCAACGTGAGACATCTTGCAATATGTAAGAGAAAAAACAACATATAAAGCAAAATAGATCAAATTCCTTATAAGACAGTTTCAGGAATGGGAAAAAAATGTCAAACATCAAGCTTCTAGCAACCAGAAGCAAATGAAAAATGAGACTGAAATAATGTGGAGACAAAAGCGACGCCCATATTTTTTGGCGCCAAAAAAGACGCCCACATTATTTGGCGCCTAAATGCTTTTTTGCGCCAAAAATGACGCAACATCCGGAACGCCGACATTTTTGGCGCAAAATAACGTCAAAAAATGACGCAACTTCCGGCGACACGTATGACGCCGGAAACGGAAATGAATTTTTGCGCCAAAAAAGTCCGCGCCAAAAATGACGCAATAAAATGAAGCATTTTCAGCCCCCGCGAGCCTAACAGCCCACAGGGAAAAAGTCAAATTTTTGAGGTAAGAAAAAATATGATAATTAAAGCATAATCCCAAATATGAAACTGACTGTCTGGAAATAAGGAAAGTTGAACATTCTGAGTCAAGGCAAATAAATGTTTGAATACATATATTTAGAACTTTATAAATAAAGTGCCCAACCATAGCTTAGAGTGTCACAGAAAATAAGACTTACTTACCCCAGGACACTCATCTACATGTTTGTAGAAAGCCAAACCAGTACTGAAACGAGAATCAGTAGAGGAAATGGTAAATATAAGAGTATATCGTCGATCTGAAAAGGGAGGTAAGAGATGAATCTCTACGACCGATAACAGAGAACCTTATGAAATAGACCCCGTAGAAGGAGATCACTGCATTCAATAGGCAATACTCTCCTCACATCCCTCTGACATTCACTGCACGCTGAGAGGAAAACCGGGCTCCAACTTGCTGCGGAGCGCATATCAACGTAGAATCTAGCACAAACTTACTTCACCACCTCCCTTGGAGGCAAAGTTTGTAAAACTGATTTGTGGGTGTGGTGAGGGGTGTATTTATAGGCATTTTAAGGTTTGGGAAACTTTGCCCCTCCTGGTAGGAATGTATATCCCATACGTCACTAGCTCATGGACTCTTGTTAATTACATGAAAGAAATGTATTAGAGTGGCGGCGATTTGGGGGGGCCTCGGTTTAGGGGTACATAGATAGTTTATGGGTGTTAGTGTACTTTAGAGCACAGTAGTTAAGAGCTTTATGAACCGGCGTTAGCCCAGAAAGCTCTTAACTCCTGGCTTTTCTCTGCGGCTGGAGTCTTGTCGTTAGATTTCTAACGCTCACTTCAGCCAAGACTCTAAATACCGGCGTTAGAAAGATCCCATTGAAAAGATAGGATACGCAAATGGCGTAGGGGGATCTGCGGTATGGAAAAGTCGCGGCTGCAAAGTGAGCGTTAGACCCTTTCCTGACTGACTCTAAATACCAGCGGTAGCCCAAAACCAGCGTTAGGAGCCCCTAATGCTGGTTTTGACGGCTAACGCAGAACTCTAAATCTAGGCGTTAGGGTTTATTTTACAGGTAAGTATTTAGTTTTAAATACTTATTTAATGATAGTGTAGTGTTAGGTGTAATTGTAACTTAGGTTAGTTTTTATTTTACAGGTAGATTTGTCTTTATTTTATCTAGGTAGCTATTAAATAGTTAATAACTATTTAATAGCTATTGTACCTAGTTAAAATAAATTTAAATTTGCCTGTAAAATAAAAATAAATCCAAACATAGCTACAATATAATTATTATTTATATTGTAGCTATATTAGGGTTTATTTTATAGGTAAGTATTTATTTTTAAATAGGAATAATTTAGTTAATAAGAGTAATTTTTATTTAGTTTTATTAAAATAATATTTAAGTTAGGGGGGTGTTAGGGTTAGTGTTAGACTTAGGTTTAGGGGTTAATTAGTTTAATATAGATGGTGTCGGTATAGGGGGGGCAGATTAGGGGTTAATAAGTTTAATATAGGTGGCGGCGGGGTCCGGGAGCGGCGGTTTAGGGGTTAAACAATTTATTTAGTTGCGGCGGGGTACGGGATCCGCAGGATAGGGGTTAATAAATTTATTATAGGTGGCGGCGGTATAGGGGGGGCAGGATAGGGGTTAATAGGTATTATGTAGGTGGCGGCGGGGTCCGGGAGCGGCGGTTTAGGGGTTAACATATTTATTATAGTGCGGCGGAGTCCGGGAACGGTGGTTTAGGGGTTAATAAGTTTATTAGAGTGGCGGTGGGCTCCGGGAGCGGCGGTTTAGGGGTTAACATGTTTAATATAGTTGCGGTGGGCTCCGGGAGCGGCGGTTTAGGGGTTAACATGTTTAATATAGTTGCGGCGGGGTCCGGGAGCGGCGGTTTAGGGGGTAATAACTTTATTTAGTTCCGCGGGGCTCCGGGGGCGCCGGTATAGGGGGTAGAACAGTATAGTATAGTGTGAGTGCTTAGTGACAGCTTATCAATAAAGCTGTAGAAAAGCCGAAGAGCAGCGAGATCGGATGAGTGATAACTATCATAGTCCGCTGCTCATCGCCCCGTACTTGGTACGCGGCTTTTTGACAGCTTTTTTTATAACTTTGGCGAGCATATTGAGGTCCGCGGCGGCGATGTGAGGCGAGCTTAGGCGGGCGTATTGGGGCCGGCGATGGCAGGTATGTACGAAGCTTGATAACTAGAGGCTATAGTCTCAATGGTACATTACTGACCGTAACTAAAGAAGAAAGGGACTTGGGAATTATTATTTCAGATGATTTAAAATTTGGTGCACAATGCAGCAGTGCAGCCAGTAAAGCCAGTTGAATACTTGGTTGCATTGGAAGAGGTATTAGTAGCAGAAATAGCAAGGTTCTTATGCCACTTTACAGATCATTAGTTAGACCAAATCTGGAATACTGTGTACAGTTCTGGAGACCATATCTTCAGACAGATATAAATAAACTAGAAGCTGTCCAAAGGAGGGCTACTAAATCGGTACACGGTCTAAAATATAAAACATACAAAGAAAGTCTCTATGACCTAAATATTTATAGTTTTTAGAGGATAGAAGGGAAAGAGGTGACATGATAGAAACCTTCAAATATATGAAGGGACTTAATAAAATAGAAGCTGAAAGCATTTTCCATAAAAAAAAAAACCAATGCCAAAACAAGGGGTCACAATCTAAAGTTAGAGGGTAGCAGATTCAGGAGAAATGTGAGGAAGCATTTTTTTTACAGATAGGGTGGTGGATTCATGGAATACACTTCCAATTGAGGTGGTAGATACAAAGACTGTAAAGGAATTAAAAAATGGCTGGGACATGCATAAGGCTATCCTAAGAAAAAAGTAACATGTAATATAGGTAGACTTGATAGGCCTTTTTGGTTCTTATCTATCGTCAAATTCTATGTTTCTAAATCACCACACACACCCACTGACTGGTCAGACACGCCCCCATTACCACCTACTGTCTACTGAAGACTCCTCCCCATTCTGGCATGGTCCCACTCTCAAAACGACTACAGCCACCCTCAACCTCCTAAGTCTGAGTTTGGAGATATGTGTTTTTCTTTCATCTTGGCCGTGTATCTTTTGCTTCTTTTATGATCCTTAAAAAGTCTTGTTTTTGTTCTTTTCCAAATATGACTTTTCATATTAAGTAAAATAGCTTTAAAATTGATAAAACTTTCTCCAAGCAATGGGCGTATGACCAATGTGACAGATTACAAATCGAGTGCAACGCATTATGTGTGGCGCTTTATTTTGCAATCAGTGCCGCAAAATCATTACCTCTTGATTGGGTATTACAATATGTCGGTTAAAATGTTTAACCAAAGCATTTTTTAGGTGCATGCTATCTACATAGCACTTGGGCAGATTAGGGGTAAATAGCGGTTGTTATTTTTTTTTTTTTTTTTAAAGTTAGCGGTTGTAGTGAATTAGTGTTTAATAGCAGTAAGAGGGTATAAAACCACAGATTAAATGGGGGTTGCATTGTTTTAGTGGTTAACAGTGGCTCAGGGTTTGTGATGGGATTGTGGCGGTTTAGGGGTTACGAGTGTAAAGGTTGCTGTGGGTTTAGGGGTTAATAGTGTGATGGGGCAGTAGTTAGGGAAATGTTCTACTTGTTATTTTTGGATTCTTTTTTTTATTGAGAGGCACAAAGAAACCTAACTAACTACTTAATAATACAATTATAAGCATGGCATATTAAGTAGTTACTATGATTTAACTATTTTGTGCTCCCAATGATGTAGTTACATCGTGTGCACAAAATAGTTCATTTGTGTGCACAATGTAAGTGTATAATTAGGGTCGCCTGTACCTCCTTCTGTAGGCGTTTCGTTGCATGATCTTAAAAGAATTGCCATGTGATCTGCTTTATCTGACGAGTTCTCATTCTTTTTTTCCTGTCACTTGATCTGCATTATCTGTAATAAATCCAGTTTAAGATTCCCAATAATTTTACTAGGGTCTATTTCAAAAATATAATAAGGTGCATTATCAGGGAAATAATTATCTAGATACCCCTGCTGTCTGGCCTTACCTTGGGCTGATATGGGTTTGCAATGCCACGCACACCTAATAGAGGAGGAGACCAGGACCCTCATTATACAGTTACATCCCGCCCACGAAATAGTTAATTTGTGCGCTCAATGTAACTGCATTGTTTGGGACACATTTTGTGCACACACAAAGGGATAGATAATGAGTGGCGTGCTAACAATTGCGCCAAGCAATAAGGGGTTTATTGTGGGTGTTTGCATGCGTCAGAAGTAGCGAGCGTACTACAAGTTGAAAGTGAACACAGTTGCTCAAGCACAATTGAAATCAACATGCGTTGGGATAGCACGTCTTCAGAATTCTGGTTAACTGTTAACACAATCTTATAAATGTATAGGTATAGATATACAGTATATTGTGTCATCAGATATATATATATAGAAAAGTATTTATTAATAAATAGAACATATTCTTCTATGTGAATGTGAAATATTCATATTTCATGCCGTGTTAGCGCAATTGAGGAAATGCAATGAGGTTTGTGCGTTCTGTTTGGTGTTATTTTTTTTTTTCGCCTTTTCGCAATCCATTAAAGTCTATGGGAGAATACGTTAACGTGGTTGCAATATTCTAACTTCTTCTTTTTGTGTGCATAGGGTTAGCGCACAAGTGAAAACTTTTTACTTTCAACTTGTAATACGTGTGTTACCCAATGTGCGCAAAAAAACAAAGTTGAGCAGAGCTAACGCGTGAGTGGGAGTGCAAGCTACCACTCCACTCGTAATCTAGCCCAAAATAGTTAAATAGTGGACATGCTTTTAGTTCACCCTGTGAGAAGCTTTGCTGAGGCCTTTTTTACTGGCCTGTACTGTGTTCATTTAGCCCCAAGCCAAGGTCAGACAGCTGGAATGTTTTACCAGGTGCCTGGCTCAGAGAGAACAATTTGTACACAGCACACAACAAACAGGGCTCATATACTAATACAGCTGCTGACACATGCGGAGACTGTATCCTGCATAAGCACACTGACTGCTCTCACACAGAGATCTGAGCGTTACAAATCTATATGTTTACCTACTCACCAATGTATACTGCAGCATAATGACACGTACATTAGTGCTGGCTCTGAGGATAACAGTTTAGTAATAAAACATTTTACTTTTGTGCTTTGTCCCTTTAACCACTAATCGTAAAATCTCCATTAAAGACTATGAAGTATTTTGTTTTTGTTAAAGGGACAGTCTACGCCAGAATTTTTATTGTTTAAAAAATAGATAATCCCTTTATTACCCATTCCCCAGTTTTGCATAACCAACACAATTATATTAATGTACTTTTTACTTCTGTGATTACCTTGTATCTAAGCCTCTTCTGACAGTCCCCTAATCACATGACTTTTTATTTATTATCTATTAACTTTCATTTTAGCCAATTAGTGCGTTGTTGTGCTGACCTTTAAATAACTTCACGGGCGTGAGCACAATGTTATCTATATGGCCCACATGAACTAGCAGTCCCCTGTTGTGAAAAGCTAATAAAAAAGCATGTGATAAGAGGCTGTCTGTAGTGGCTTAGAAACAGGCAGAAATTTAGAGGTTTAAATGTTATAAAGTATATTAATATAACAATGCTGGTTGTGCAAAGCTGGGGAATGAGTAGTGAAGGCATTATCTATCTTTTTAAACAATAACAACTTTAGTGTTGACTGTCCCTTTAATATACTTTTTACCACTGTGATTACCTTGTATTTAAGCCTCTGCAGACTGCCTCTTATTTCAGTTCTTTTGACAGACTTGCAATTTTGTCAATCAGTGACCTCTCATAAGTAACTCTATGACGGCGTAAGCACAATGTTATCTATATGGCACATATGAACTAGGGCTGTTTAGCTGTGAAAAACTGTCAAATGCATTCAGATAAGAGGCAGCCTTCAAGGGCTTAGAAATTAGCATATGAGCCTAGCTAGGTTTGGTCTTCAGCAAAGAATATGAAGAGAATAAAGAACATTTGATGATAAAAGTAAATTGGAAAGTTGTTTAAAGGGACAGTCTACACCAGAATTTGTATTGTTTAAAAGATAGATAATCCCTTTATTACCCATTCCCTAGTTTTGTATAACCAACACAGTTATATTAATGTACTTTTTACCTTTGTGATTACCTTGTATCTAAGCTTCTGCAGACTGCCCCCTTATTTCAGTTCTTTTGGCAGACTTGCATTTTAGCCAATCAGAGCTGGCTCCCTAGAACTCGACGTGCGTGAGCACAGTGTTATCTATATGGCACACATGAGCTAGTACCCTCTAGTGGTAAAAACCTTCAAGGGCTTAGAAATTAGCATATGAACCTCCTAGGTTTAGCTTTCAACTAAGAATACCAAGAGAACAAAGCCAAATTGGTGATAAAAGTAAATTGGAAAATTGTTTAAAATTACATGCCCTAACTGAATCATGACAGTTTAATTTTTACAAGACTGTCCCTTTAAAGGGACAGTAAAGTCAAAATTAAACTTTCATGATTCGGATAGTGTGTGCACTTTTAAACAACTTTCCAATTTACTTATGTTATCAAATTTGCTTTGTTCTCTTGGTATATTTTATTGAAGTGTAAAACTAGGTAGGCTCATAAGAGCTCAGGAGTGTGCACGTGTCTTTAGTACTCTATGGCAGCAGTGTTTTGTAACATTATTTTTAGCTTTGTTATACAATGTTGTAAAACACTGTTGCCATAGAGTACTAAAGACACGTGCACACTCCTGAGTTTTTATGAGCCTACCTAGTTTTAAACTTCAATAAAAGATAACAAGAGAATAAAGCAAATTTGATAACAGAAGTAAATTGGAAAGTTGTTTAAAATTGCATGCTCTATCTGAATCATGAAAGTTTAATTTTGACTTTACTGTCCCTTTAAAGGGACATTAAGGGACATGAAACCCAAAATATTTCTTTCATGATTCACATAACATGTTAAACAACTTTATATTTCAATTCAGTTATCATAGTTGCTTTATTCTCTTGGTATCATTTGTTGAAGGAGCAGCCACCAGTCAACAGTTAGCTCCCAGTAGTGCATTGCTGCTCCTGAGCCTACCTAGGTATGTTTATCAGCAACGAAAACCAAGAGAATGAAGACAATTAGAAAAAGAAGTGAAATGGAAAGTTGTATAAAAATATAATTTATGTAAGAACTTACCTGATAAATTCATTTCTTTCATATTGGCAAGAGTCCATGAGCTAGTGACGTATGGGATATACAATCCTACCAGAAGGGGAAAAGTTTCCCAAACCTCAAAATGCCTATAAATACACCCCTCACCACACCCACAATTCAGTTTAACGTATAACCAAGTAGTGGGGTGAAAAAGAAAGGAGTAGAAAGCATCAACAAAGGAATTGGAAATATAATTGTACTTTATACAAAAAATCATAACCACCATAAAAAGGGTGGGTCTCGTTGACCCTTGCCAATATGAAATAAATGAATTTATCAGGTAAGTTCTTACATAAATTATGTTTTCTTTCATGTAATTGGCAAGAGTCCATGAGCTAGTGATGTATGGGATAGTAATATCCAAGATGTGGCACTCCACTCAAGAGTCATTAGAGAGGTAGGGATAAAATAAAAACATCAATTTTCCGCTGAAAAAATTAAATCCAGAACCAAAAGAATACATTTTTCTCATAATTGAAAAGAAAAAAACTTAAAACATAAGCAGAGGAATCAAACTGAAACAGCTGCCTGAAGAACTTTTCTACCAAAAACTGCTTCCGAAGAAGAAAATACATCAAAATGGTAGAATTTAGTAAATGTATGCAAAGAGGACCAAGTTGCTGCTTTGCAAATCTGATCAACTGAAGCTTCATTCTTAAAAGCCCACAAAGTGGAGACTGATCTAGTAGAATGAGCTGTGATTCTCTGAGGCGGGGCCTGACCTGACTCCATATAAGCCTTATGAATCAAAAGCTTTAACCAAGATGCCAAGGAAATGGCAGAAGCTTTCTGACCTTTCCTAGAACGAGAAAAGACAACAAATAGACTAGAAGTCTTCAAAAATCTTTAGTAGCTTCAACATAATATTTCAAAGCTCTTACAACATCCGGAGAATGTAAGGATCTCTCCAAAGAATTCTTAGGATTAGGACACAAAGAGGGAACAACAATTTCCCTATTAATGTTGTTAGAATTTACAACTTTAGGTAAAAATTTAAATGAAGTCCACAAAACTCCCTTATCTCGATGGAAAATCAGAAAAGGAGACTCACAAGAAAGAGCAGATAATTCGGAAACTCTTCTAGCAGAAGAGATAGCCAAAAGGAACAACACTTTCCAAGAAAGTAGTTTAATATCCAAAGAATGCATAGGCTCAAAAGGAGGAGCCTTTAAAGCCTTCAAAACCAAATTAATACTCCAAGGAGGAGAGATTGATTTGATGACAGGCTTGATACAGACCAAAGCCTGTACAAAACAGGGAATATCAGGAAGCTTAGCAATCTTTCTGCGAAATAAAACAGAAAGAGCAGAGATTTGTCCCTTCAAGGAACTTGCAGACAAACCTTTATCCAAACCATCCTGAAGAAACTGTAAAATCCTAGGAATTCTAAAGGAATGCCAGGAGAATTTATGAGAACACCATGAAATATAAGTCTTCCAAACTTGATAATAAATCTTCCTAGAAACAGATTTAAGAGCCTGTAACATAGTATCAATCACTGAATCAGAGAAACCTCTATGACTAAGCACTAAGCGTTCAATTTCCATACCTTCAAATTTAATGATTTGAGATCCTGATGGAAAAATGTTCCTTGAGACAGAGGGGCGTAGTTATCAACGTGTCAACTTTCCTGCCTTCGCCGGCCCAATACGCCCGCCTAAGCTCGCCTCACATCGCCGCCGCGGACCTGAAAAAATTCGCCTAAGTTATCAAGTAAAGCTGTCAAAAAGCCGCGGGGCGATGAGCAGCGGACTGTGAGAGTTATCACTCATCCGATCTCGCTGCTCTTCGGCTGTTTGACAGCTTTCTTGCTAGCCTGTCACTAAGCACTCACACTAAACTACACTGTTCTACCCCCTATACCGGCGCCCCCGGAGCCCCCTGCAACTAAATAAAGTTACTAACCCCTAAACCGCCGCTCCTAGACCCTGTCGCAAGTCTTATAAATGTATTAACCCCTAAACCGCCGCTCCCTGACACCGCTGCCACCTACATTATACCTAGTAACCCCTATCCTGCACCCCCTATACCGTCGCCCTCTATAATAAAGTTATTAACCCCTATCCTGCTGATCACGCACCTCGCCGCAAATAAATAAATAGTTTAACCCCTAAACCGCCGCTCCCTGAACCCGTCGCAACCTATATTAAATTTGTTAACCCCTATCCTGCCCCCCCTACACCGTCGCCACCTATAATAAATTTATTAACCCCTATCCTGCCCGCCACTGTAATAAATTTATTAACCCCTAAACCTAAGTCTAACACTAACCCTAACACCCCCCTAACTTAAATATTAATTAAATAAATCTAAATCATATTTCTATTATGAACTAAATTAATCCTATTTAAAACTAAATACTTACCTATAAAATAACCCCTAAGATAGCTACAATATAAATAATAATTATATTGTAGCTATCTTAGGATTTATTTTTATTTTACAGGCACCTTTCAATTTATTTTAACTAGGTACAATAGCTATTAAATAGTTATTAACTATTTAATAGCTTACCTAGCTAAAATAAAGAGAAATTAACCTGTAAACTAAAAACTAACCTAAGTTACAATTACACCTAACACTACACTATCATTAACTACATTATTCCTATTTAAAACTAAATACTTACCTGTAAAATAAACCCTAAGATAGCTACAATATAATTAATAATTACATTGTAGCTATCTTACGCCTAGATTTAGAGTTCTGCGGCCAAAGGGGTGCGTTAGCTACGCGTGCTTTTTTCAGGCCGCACCTTTTAAATACCGCTGGTATTGAGAGTTCACAGAATGGCTGCGTTAGGCTCCAAAAAAGGAGCGTAGAGCTTATTTAACGCAACTTCAACTCTCGATACCAGCGGTGCTTACGGGCGCGGCCAGCTTCAAAAACGTGCTCGTGCACGATATCCCCATAGAAAACAATGGGGCTGTTTGAGCTGAAAAAAACCCTAACACCTGCAAAAAAGCCGCGTTCAGCTCCTAACGCAGCCCCATTGTTTGCTATGGGGAAACACTTCCTACGTCTGCACCTAACACTCTAACATGTACCCCGAGTCTAAACACCCCTAACCTTACACTTATTAACCCCTATTCTGCCGCCCCCGCTATCGCTGACCCCTGCATATTATTATTAACCCCTAATCTCCCACTCCGTAAACCGCCGCTACTTACATTATCCCTATGTACCCCTAATCTGCTGCCCCTAACACCGCCGACCCCTATATTATATTTATTAACCCCTAATCTGCCCCCCACAACGTCGCCTCCACCTGCCTACACTTATTAACCCCTAATCTGCCGAGCAGACCGCACCGCTATTATAATAAAGTTATTAACCCCTAATCCGCCTCACTAACCCTATAATAAATAGTATTAACCTCTAATCTTCCCTCCCTAACATCGCCGACACCTAACTTCAAACATTAACCCCTAATCTGCCGACTGGAGCTCACCGCTATTCTAATAAATGTATTAACCCCTAAAGCTAAGTCTAACCCTAACACTAACACCCCCCTAAGTTAAATATAATTTAAATCTAACGAAATTAATTAACTCTTATTAAATAAATTATTCCTATTTAAAGCTAAATACTTACCTGTAAAATAAATCCTAATATAGCTACAATATAAATTATAATTATATTATAGCTATTTTAGGATTTATATTTATTTTACAGGCAAATTTGTATTTATTTTAACCAGGTACAATAGCTATTAAATAGTTAAGAACTATTTAATAGCTAAAATAGTTAAAATAATTACAAAATTACCTGTAAAATAAATCCTAACCTAAGTTACAATTAAACCTAACACTACACTATCAATAAATTAATTAAATAAAATACCTACAATTACCTACAATTAAACCTAACACTACACTATCAATACATTAATTAAATACAATATCTACAAATAAATACAATGAAATAAACTAACTAAAGTACAAAAAATAAAAAAGAACTAAGTTACAAAAAATACAAAAATATTTACAAACATCAGAAAAATATTACAACAATTTTAAACTAATTACACCTACTCTAAGCCCCCTAATAAAATAACAAAGACCCCCAAAATAAAAAAATGCCCTACCCTATTCTAAATTACAAAAGTTCAAAGCTCTTTTACCTTACCAGCCCTGAACAGGGCCCTTTGCGGGGCATGCCCCAAAGAATTCAGCTCTTTTGCCTGTAAAAAAAACACATACAATACCACCCCCCAACATTACAACCCACCACCCACATACCCCTAATCTAACCCAAACCCCCCTTAAATAAACCTAACACTAAGCCCCTGAAGATCTTCCTACCTTATCTTCACCATACCAGGTTCACCGATCGATCCAGAAAAGCTCCTCCGATGTCTTGATCCAAGCCCAAGCGGGGGGCTGAAGATGTCCATGATCCGGCTGAAGTCTTCATCCAAGCGGGAGCTGAAGAGGTCCATGATCCGGCTGAAGTCTTCTATCAACGGCATCTTCAATCTTCTTTCTTCCGGATCCATGTTCATCCCGCCGACGCGGAACATCCATCTTCACCGACGACTTCCCGACGAATGACGGTTCCTTTAAGGGACGTCATCCAAGATGGCGTCCCTCGAATTCCGATTGGCTGATAGGATTCTATCAGCCAATCGGAATTAAAGTAGGAAAATTCTGATTGGCTGTTGGAATCAGCCAATCATAATCAAGTTCAATCCGATTGGCTGATCTAATCAGCCAATCAGATTGAGCTTGCATTTTATTGGCTGATCGAAACAGCCAATAGAATGCGAGCTCAATCTGATTGGCTGATCGGATCAGCCAATCGGATTGAACTTGATTCTGATTGGCTGATTCCATCAGCCAATCAGAATTTTTGCTACCTTAATTCCGATTGGCTGATAGAATCCTATCAGCCAATCGGAATTCGAGGGACGCCATCTTGGATGACGTCCCTTAAAGGAACCGTCATTCGTCGGGAAGTCGTCGGTGAAGATGGATGTTCCGCGTCGGCGGGATGAACATGGATCCGGAAGAAAGAAGATTGAAGATGCCGTTGATAGAAGACTTCAGCCGGATCATGGACCTCTTCAGCTCCCGCTTGGATGAAGACTTCAGCCGGATCATGGACCTCTTCAGCTCCCGCTGGGATGAAGACTTCAGCCGGATCATGGACATTTTCAGCCCCCCGCTTGGGCTTGGATGAAGACATCGGAGGAGCTCTTCTGGATCGATCGGTGAACCTGGTATGGTGAAGATAAGGTAGGAAGATCTTCAGGGGCTTAGTGTTAGGTTTATTTAAGGGGGGTTTGGGTTAGATTAGGGGTATGTGGGTGGTGGGTTGTAATGTTGGGGGGGGTATTGTATGTGTTTTTTTTACAGGCAAAAGAGCTGAATTCTTTGGGGCATGCCCCGCAAAGGGCCCTGTTCAGGGCTGGTAAGGTAAAAGAGCTTTGAACTTTTGTAATTTAGAATAGGGTAGGGCATTTTTTTATTTTGGGGGTCTTTGTTATTTTATTAGGGGGCTTAGAGTAGGTGTAATTAGTTTAAAATTGTTGTAATATTTTTCTGATGTTGTAAATATTTTTTTATTTTTTGTAACTTAGTTCTTTTTTATTTTTTGTACTTTAGTTAGTTTATTTAATTGTAGTTATTTGTAGGTATTGTATTTAATTCATTTATTGATAGTGCAGTGTTAGGTTTAATTGTAGGTAATTATAGGTATTTTATTTAATTTATTTATTGATAGTGTAGTATTAGGTTTAATTGTAACTTAGGTTAGGATTTATTTTACAGGTAAATTTGTAATTATTTTAACTATTTTAGCTATTAAATAGTTCTTAACTATTTAATAGCTATTGTACCTGGTTAAAATAAATACAAAGTTACCTGTAAAATAAATATAAATCCTAAAATAGCTATAATATAATTATAATTTATATTGTAGCTATATTAGGGTTTATTTTACAGGTAAGTATTTAGCTTTAAATAGGAATAATTTATTTAATAAGAGTTAATTTATTTAGTTAGATTTAAATTATATTTAATTTAGGGGGGTGTTAGTGTTAGCTTTAGACTTAGCTTTAGGGGTTAATCCATTTATTACAGTAGTACAGTACAGGAGATTCGGTCGGCAGATTAGGGGTTAATAATTGAAGTTAGGTGTCGGCGATGTTAGGGAGGGCAGATTAGGGGTTCATACTATTTATTATAGGGTTATTGAGGCGGGAGTGAGGCGGATTAGGGGTTAATAACTTTATTATAGTAGCGGTGAGATCCGCTCGGCAGATTAGGGGTTAATAAGTGTAGGCAGGTGGAGGCGACGTTGAGGGGGGCAGATTAGGGGCTAATAAATATAATATAGGGGTCGGCGGTGTTATGGGCAGCAGATTAGGGGTACATAAGGATAACGTAGGTGGCGGTCGGCAGATTAGGGGTTAATTATTGTAGGTAGCTGGTGGCGATGTTGTGGGGGGCAGGTTAGGGGTTAATAAATATAATATAGGGGTCGGCGGTGTTAGGGGCAGCAGATTAGGGGTACATAAGGATAACGTAGGTGGCGGTCGGCAGATTAGGGGTTAATTATTGTAGGTAGCTGGCGGCGACATTGTGGGGGGCAGGTTAGGGGTTAATAAATATAATATAGGGGTCGGCGGTGTTAGGGGCAGCAGATTAGGGGTACATAAGGATAACGTAGGTGGCGGTTGGCAGATTAGGGGTTAATTATTGTAGGTAGCTGGCGGCGACGTTGTGGGGGGCAGGTTAGGGGTTAATAAATATAATATAGGGGTCGGCGGTGTTAGGGGCAGCAGATTAGGGGTACATAAGGATAACGTAGGTGGCGGTCGGCAGATTAGGGGTTAATTATTGTAGGTAGCTGGCGGCAACGTTGTGGGGGGCAAGTTAGGGGTTAATAAATATAATATAGGGGTCGGCGGTGTTAGGGGCAGCAGATTAGGGGTACATAAGGATAACGTAGGTTGCGGTCGGCAGATTAGGGGTTAAAAAATTTAATCGAGTGGCGGCGATGTGGGGGGACCTCGGTTTAGGGGTACATAGGTAGTTTATGGGTGTTAGTGTACTTTAGAGCACAGTAGTTAAGAGCTTTATAAACCGGCGTTAGCACAGAAAGCTCTTAACTACTGACTTTTTTCTGCGGCTGGAGTTTTGTCGTTAGATTTCTAACGCTCACTTCAGCCACGACTCTAAATACCGGAGTTAGAAAGATCCCATTGAAAAGATAGGATACGCAAATGACGTAAGGGGATCTGCGGTATGGAAAAGTCGCGGCTGAAAAGTGAGCGTTAGACCCTTTAATGACTGACTCCAAATACCAGAGGGCGGTAAAAACCAGCGTTAGGAGCCTCTAACGCTGGTTTTGACGGCTACCGCCCAACTCTAAATCTAGGCCTTTGGATTTATATTTATTTTACAGGTAACTTTGTATTTATTTTAGCTAGTTAGAATAGTTATTAAATAGTTATTAACTATTTAATAACTACCTAGCTAAAAGAAATACAAAATTACCTGTAAAATAAATCCTAACCTAAGTTGCAATTAAACCTAACACTACACTATCATTAAATAAATTAAATAATCTACCTACAAATAACTACAATTAAATACAATTACATAAACTAACTAAAGTACAAAAAATAAAAAAACTAAGTTACAAAAAATAAAAAAAATAGGTTACAAACATTAAAAAAATATTACAACAATTTTAAGCTACTTACACCTAATCTAAGCCCCCTAATAAAATAACAACCCCCCCCAAAATAAAAAAATGCCCTTCCCTATTCTACATTAAAAAAGTTCAAAGCTCTTTTACCTTACAAGGGCCTTTTGTGGGGGCATGCCCTAAAGAGTTCAGCTCTTTTGCCTGTAAAAGAAAAATACAACCCCCCCAACATTAAAACCCACCACCCACATACCCCTAATCTAACCCAAACCCCCCTTAAAATAACCTAACACTAATCCCCTGAAGATCATCCTACCTTTAGTCGTCTTCACGCAGCCGAGCCACCGATGGAACTGAAGAGGACATCCGGACCGGCAGAAGTGATCATCCAAGGGGCGCTGAAGAAATCTTCCATCCGATGAAGTGATCCTCCAAGCGGCGCTGAAGAAATCTTCCATCCGGGCAAGGTCATCTTCCAAGAGGCGCTGAAGAAGTCTTCTATCCGGGCGAGGTCATCTTCGAAGCCGGGTCTTGAATCTTCATCCCGCCGACGCGGAACATCCTTCTTTCCCGACGGACTACCGACGAATGAAGGCTCCTTTAAGGGACGTCATCCAAGATGGCGTCCCTTCAATTCCGATTGGCTGATAGGATTCTATCAGCCAATCGGAATTAAGGTAGGAAAATTCTGATTGGCTGATGGAATCAGCCAATCAAATTCAAGTTCAATCCGATTGGCTGATTCAGCGCCGCTTGGAGGATCACTTCATCGGATGGAAGATTTCTTCAGCGCCCCTTGGATGATCACTTCTGCCGGTCCGGATGTCCTCTTCAGTTCCATCGGTGGCTCGGCTGAGTGAAGACTACTAAAGGTAGGATGATCTTCAGGGGATTAGTGTTAGGTTATTTTAAGGGGGGTTTGGGTTAGATTAGGGGTATGTGGGTGGTGGGTTTTAATGTTGGGGGGGTTGTATTTTTCTTTTACAGGCAAAAGAGCTGAACTCTTTGGGGCATGCCCCCACAAAAGGCCCTTTTAAGGGCTGGTAAGGTAAAAGAGCTTTGAACTTTTTTAATGTAGAATAGGGTAGGGCATTTTTTTATTTTGGTTTTTTTTTTATTTTATTAGGGGGCTTAGATTAGGTGTAAGTATCTTAAAATTGTTGTAATATATTTTTAAATGTTTTTAACTTATTTTTTTTATTTTTTGTAACTTAGATTTTTTTATTTTTTGTACTTTAGTGAATTTATGTAATTGTATTTAATTGTAGTTATTTGTAGGTAGATTATTTAATTTATTTAATGATAGTGTAATGTTAGGTTTATTTGTAACTTAGATTAGGATTTATTTTACAGGTAATTTTGTATTTCTTTTAGCTAGGTAGTTATTAAATAGTTAATAACTATTTAATAACTATTCTAACTAGCTAAAATAAATACAAAGTTACCTGTAAAATAAATATAAATCCTAAGATAGCTACAATGTAATTATTAATTATATTGTAGCTATCTTAGGGTTTATTTTACAGGTAAGTATTTAGTTTTAAATAGGAATAATTTATTTAAGTATTGTGTAGTGTTAGGTGTAATTGTAACTTAGGTTAGTTTTTATTTTACAGGTTAATTTCTCTTTATTTTAGCTAGGTAGCTATTAAATAGTTAATAACTATTTAATAGCTATTGTACCTAGTTAAAATAAATTGAATGGTACATGTAAAATAAAAATAAATCCTAAAATAGCTACAATGTAATTATTATTTATATTGTAGCTATATTAGGGTTTATTTTAAAGGTAAGTATTTAGTTTTAAATAGGATGAATTTAGTTCATAATAGAAATATGATTTAGATTTATTTAATTAATATTTAAGTTAGGGGGGTGTTAGGGTTAGTGTTAGACTTAGGTTTAGGGGTTAATAAATTTATTACAGTGGCGGCGGTGTAGTGGGGGTCAGGATAGGGGTTAATAAATGTATTATAGGTGGTGACGGTGTAGGGG
The DNA here is from genome assembly GCF_027579735.1 of Bombina bombina. Lineage (NCBI taxonomy): Eukaryota > Metazoa > Chordata > Amphibia > Anura > Bombinatoridae > Bombina > Bombina bombina. Next base: position 1,101,304,074 of record NC_069504.1, on the reverse strand, counting down.
GGGCAGGATAGGGGTTAATAAATTTAATATAGGTTGCGGCAGGGTCAGGGAGCGGCGGTTTAGGGGTTAAACTATTTATTTATTTGCAGCGAGGTGCGGGAACGGCAGGATAGGGGTTAATAACTTTATTATAGGGGGGGCAGGATAAGGGGTTACTAGGTATCATGTAGGTGGTGGTGGGCTCCGGGAGCGGCGGTTTAGGGGTTAATCATTTTATTTAGTTGTGGCGGTGTAGGGGGGCAGATTAGGGGTGTTTAGACTCGGGGTACATGTTAGGGTGTTAGGTGTAGACAGCTCCCATAGGAATCAATGCGATGTCTGGCAGCAGCGAACTTGTACTTTCACTATGGTCAGACTCCCATTGATTCCTATGGGATCTGCCGCCTCCAGGGTGGCGGTTTGAAAGCCAGGTACGCTGGGCCGTAAAAGTGCCGAGCGTACCTGCTAGTTTTTTGATAACTAGCAAAAGTAGTCAGATTGTGCCGCACTTGTGTGGAGTGACGTAATAATCGATCTGTGTCGGACTGAGTCCGGCGGATCGAAGTTTACATCACAAAATTCTACTTTTGCCAGTCTGTAGCCTTTGATAACTAAGGCGAATCAGACTCGCCACAAATACGCTGCAGAATTCCAGCGTATTTGAGGTTGACGGCTTGATAACTAGGCCCCAGAAGGTCTTGTCTTAAAGAAAGTGGCCAAGGTTGACAACTGGACATCTGGACAAAGTCCGCATACCAGAACCTGTGAGGCCATTCTGGTGCTACCAGAAACACAAACGAATGTTCTATAATGATCTTGGAGATCACTCTTGGAAGAAGAACTAGAGGTGGAAAGATATAAGCAGGTTGGTAAAACCAAGAAACTGCTAACACATCCACTGACTCCGCCTGAGGATCCCTGGACCTGGACAGTTACCTAGGAAGTTTCTTGTTTAGATGGGAAGCCATCAGATCTATTTCAGGAAGACCCCACATCTGAACAATCTGAAAAAACATCTGGATGGAGCGACCACTCACCCGGATGTAAAGTCTGACGGCTGAGATAATCCGCTTCCCAATTGTCTCTACCTGGGATATGTACTGCAGAAATTAGACAAGGGCTTGATTCCGCCCAAGCAAGTATCCGAGATACTTCTTTCATAGCTAGGGGACTGCGAGTCCCACCCTGATGATTGACATATCCCACAGTTGTGATATTGTCTGCCTGAAAACAAATTAATGGTTCTCTCTTCAACAGAGGCCAAACCTGAAGAGCCCTGAAAATAGCACAGAGTTCTAAAATATTGATTGGTAACCTCACCTCTTGAGATTTCCAAACCCCTTGTGCTGTCAGAGATCCCCAGACAGTTGAACATTGGGATTTAAGGATATTAATTGTGATATCTTTGTATAATCCCTGCACCATTAATTCAGCATACAAAGCTGGAGAGGTCTCATATGAAAATGAGCAAAGGGGATTGCGTCAGATGGTGCAGTCATGAGACCTAAAACTCCATGCACATAGCAACTGAAAGGAATGATTGAGACTGAAGGTTCTGACAAACTGAAACCAATTAAATTCGTCTCTTTTCTGTTAGAGACATGGACACTGAATCTATCTGGAAACCTAAAAAGGTGACCCTTGTCTGAGGAATCAAGTAACTTTTTGGTAAATTGATCCTCCAACCATGTCTTTGAAGAAACAACACTAGTGGATTCGTGTGAGATTCAGCAAAATGTAAAGACTGAGCTAGTACCAAGATGTCGTCCAAATAAGGAAACACTGCAATACCCTGCTCTCTGATTACAGAGAGTAGGGCATCGAGAACTTTTGAAAAAATTCTTGGAGCTGTCGCTATGCCAAATGAAAGAGCGACAAATTGGTAATGCTTGTCTAGAAAAGAGAATCTCAGAAACCGAAAGTGGTCTGGATGAATCGGAATATGAAGATATGCATCCTTTAAGTCTATCGTGGACATATAATGACCTTGCTGAACAAAAGGCAGAATAGTCCTTATAGTCACCATTTTGAAAGTTGGCACTCTAACAAAATGGTTCAAAATTTTCATATCCAGAACTGGCCTGAATGAATTTTCTTTCTTTGGGACAATGAATAGATTTTAATAAAACCCCAGACCCTGTTCCTAAAACGGAACTGGTATAATTACCCCTGAAAGCTCTAGATCTGAAATACACTTCAGAAAGAACCAATTAAATTGTTACCTTGGAAAGAAAGAGATAGTAATCTAGACTTAGATACCATGTCAGCTTTCCAAAATTTGAGCCACAAAGCTCTTCTAGCTAAAATAGCTAAAGACATACTGTAGATTTAACATCAATTTTGATAATATCAAAAATAGCATCACAGATAAAATGATTAGCATGTTGAAGCAAGCGAACAATGCTACACAAATCAGGATCTGTTTCCTGTTGCACCAAACTTTCCAACCAAACAGTTGATGCAGCTTCAACATCAGCCATAGAAATGGCAGTCCTGAAAAGATTGCCGGAATATAAATAAGCTTTCCTTTAGTTTCCTATCTAAAGGGTCCTTAAAGGAAGTACTGTCTTCCATAGGGATAGCAGTACGTTTGGCAAGAGTAGAAATAGCCCCATCAACTTTGTGGATTTTTTCCCAAAACTCCAATCTAATTGCTGGCAAGGGATACAACTTTTTAAACCTAGCAGAAGGAATAAAAGAAGTACCAGGCCTATTCCATTCCTTTGAAATCATATCAGAAATAGCATCAGGAACTGGAAAAACCTCTGGAGTAACCACAGGAGGTTTATAAACAGAATTTAAATGTTTACTAGTTTTAATATCAAGAGGACTAGTTTCCTCAATATACAAAGTAATCAACACCTCATTTAACAAGGAACGCATATACGCCATCTTAAAGAAATAAGTAGATTTGTCAGTGTCAATATCTGAGGTAGGATCTTCTGAATCAGATAGATCCTCATCAGAGGAGGATAATTCATTATGTTTTCGGTAATTTGAAATTTCATCAACTTTATGAGAATTTTTAAAAGACCTTTTACGTTTATTAGAAGGCGGAATAGCAGACAAAGCCTTCTGCATTGCATCAGCAATAAAATCTTTTATATTCACAGGGATATCATGTACATTAGATGTTGAAGGAACAACAGGCATTGTACTAGTACTGTGTGATGGATACATTATCTGCATGTAAAAGCTTATCATGACAACTATTACATACTACAGCTGGAGATATAATCTCCGCTAATTTACAACAGATGCACTTAGCTTTGGTAGAACTGTTATCAGTCAGGCAGCAGGGATCCAACAGTGGTTTCTGAGACAGGATCAGCAAAATTATCAATTTCCTTATATGGCAGTTTCAGAAATGGGAAAAAAATTCAAACAGCATAGCCCTCTGAGCATAGAAAAAAGCAAGAAGCAGATAGGAAGTGGGGTTTAAATAATTAAATTATTTGGTGCCAAGTATGACGCACAATGCAAGAAAAACTTTTTTGGCGCTAACAACATTCGGAAATGACGCAACTCGCGTCATGGCAGAAGCAACCTTGCAAGGAAACCCTGCGTCAACTAAGATACCAGAAATGACGAATTTGCGTCACCGAACGTACCTTTGTGCCAAAAGAATTCTCGTGCCAAGAATGACGCAATAAAAATCAGAATTTTGCGACCTCGCAATTTTGCCAGCGAAAATTTATGAAAAAGCAGTCAATTTGAAGACAGACTATACGCCAGGTAAGAAAAAATAACTTCCTAAACATGTTTCCCAATTTTGAAACTGATATTCTGCAAAAGGAAATAAACATAAACCTGACTCATGGCAAATATAAGTACAATACATATATTTAAAACTTTATATTAATTCATAAAGTGCCAAACCATAACTGAGAGTGTCTTAAAATAATGATAAATACTTACCGAAAGACACCCATCCACATATAGCAGATAGCAAAACCAGTACTGAAATAGTTATCAGTAGAGGTAATGGTATATAAGACTATATCGTCGATCTGAAAAGGGATGTAGGAGATGAATCTCTATGACCGATAACAGAGAACCTTTGAAAAGATTTCCCATGTGGAAAACCATAGAAACAAATAGGTGATAATCTCTTCACATCTCTTTGATATTCACTGTACTCTGAGAGGAATCTGGCTTCAAAATGCTGAGAAGCGCATATCACAGAAGAAAATAAAGCACAAACTTACTTCACCCCCTCCATAGGAGGCAAAGTTTGTAATACTGAATTGTGGGTGTGGTGAGGGGTGTATTTATAGGCGTTTTGAGGTTTGGGAAACTTTGCCCCTCCTGGTAGGATTGTATATCCCATACGTCACTAGCTCATGGACTCTTGCCAATTACATGAAAGAAATTGCATGCTTTATCTGAATCATGAGAGTTTATTTCTGACTTTACTGTCCTTTTTAAAGGGACATAAACACAAAGGGCTAGATTACAAGTGGAGTCCTAATTTATGGTGCGCCCGTAGATGGACAAATTTTCAAAATGTGCCCCAATTGCCCCCAAAAATTAGGTGTGTGAAAAATAGTAGCATTTTTATTTTTTAATAAAATAACTGCAAGAGACTTCCAGTGGGCGGGCTTAGAGCAAGCAGGGCTAAGCTCAGTGCTCTGTGCTGCTCCGAATTCAAATTTTTTAGGATATAGAATTGCCGCTGCCCAAGTAGAGGAGCCCTAGACGGGATTCGTGTCTGGGCTATTGAACCGCTGGAAAAGATTAAAACTCTCCCTCGCCGAAGTTAATTACATGCAGGTAAAGCGTGGAAGTGTACACTGCTGACTGCAGATAAAGGCTATAACGGTTCCTTGAACATTTAAAAATCAACAGCCTTAAAAAAAATATTCACCTGGATTACCAGGGTCGGCTGGCTGTGGAATCCGAATGTGGTCTGTTTTTAGAGACAGCAACAAGTGGCTGATTATTTTCCCTTGGAGAAGGTGCCCCTGGGTTGTGAGATGCTGTACGAGTAGGCACTGAGCTGAGAGGGGGAACCGTTGCCACCAGGAAACGAAGCTGACGATATACGGCGGGAACCTAAAGACCGGGACCGGGTGAGATATGTGATTGAGGAAGCAGGTATATATTTGTGGGAGTCCGTGTGGAGCCTCCTTGTAGGAACCGCAACAATACCTCTGCCGAAAAAGCTGTGGCGACGTAGTTGTGGAGGAGGAGATGTACACTAGTTAGAAGGGGATGTCCCCCACTGGCTCAGCAGGATTGTATGAGGTACCCATAGCACAGCACTCAAAGAAGGAAGCATAAGAAAGGGGAGTCTCTGAAGGTAAGGGGAATCAACCCCGTACAGGACACTTACAGTGTTCAGTTATGCCTCTTTTATGACTTTATTTTTACCCCTTTTGGATATCGGCTGGGGTGGTACTGTGACAACTCCCTGGAGGGTAATTTAATGGAAGAACAGAATAACTCCTATTGGCTGATTTAAGTAGTTGGAACTGGTTCGTAGGGGTACAAGCAAGGCTAAGATTACCCTATAGTTAAAGTTTCTTTGTACTGACCCCCCTGGGTAATAATCTCAGAGACTAAATTAACATGAAGATCTTAGAGGACTTCCTTTATAAGACTTTCATTGATAAATCATTGGACAATACTAATTGGATAATAATTAGACAGTTGGGCCGATTTGATATTACTTGATATTATATTGGTACCAAGCTATTGCAGTGTCTGTAGAGAGTCCTCGATCCATTCCATAAAGATAGTATGAAATAATATCACTTAGTTTAAAGTAGTGGTAAATAAATTTGATAAAGTATTTTTTAACATTAAGAGGGGAAAGCAGAAGAAAAGATTTGTTAAATTCATACTTTTTTTTCCCTAAAGAGAACACTTTCACAGTATAATTGGGGTTTTTGTTGTTGTTTTATTCCTCACTATAATCCTATCTGTTTATGGATAGATACCTGGGGGTTCACAGGATGGCAACCAAACATAAACAAAGTGAAGGAAAACAGAGAGGATCCCCTGAAGTGTTAAATGCATCTCTAGATTCTATTTTTAATAACAAGGATTCCCATCAGATAGTACAACAAATAACTTTGTTATTTTTACCTAAAATGTAGAATCTACAAAAAGGGTTAGATAACATTTCTGGGGAGATTAGGCAGATTTAAACTAGATTCACAGAATTGGAAGGAAGAGTCTCTGATTTAGAGGACACTTCTATAACTCATTCTAGTACGATTGAAAATCTTCACAGGCAAAATCATGTTCTCCATCAGCGCCTTGAGGACCTGGAGAACAGGTCAAGGCGAAATAATATTTGCCTAGTAGGGGTCCCTGAATCTGTTAAGGCAACTGAACTAATATATTTTGTTGAGAATACTCTTCCAAACCTACTGAGAATGCCCATAGGCATGTTTAAAGGCAGTGTAGAACACGCACATAGAGTTGGCCCTAAGAATTATGATAGGAACACTCATACACAACCTAGACAGGTCATGGTTAAATTCCTGCACTTTCAAATGAAAATTGCTGCTTTACAAGCCTAAAGAAAGATTTCACCTCTTATATTTGAAAGTTCTAAATTATTGGTGTTTCAAGAAACAAAAAGAATTCTCACCCCTGTGCACCACCCTGAATAAAGATGGTGTAAAAGCATTTTTGCTCTATCCAGCTAAACTAAAAATTCTGACATCAAATGGACCAACATTTTTTGAATCCCCCCAAGAGGCTAATGAATTCCTGGATCAGAACCCAAATGCTACGTTGTAGTCCACATACCTTTCCCTTTAGGTTAGGAATATTCTGCCATTAATAATTTGCCGAATATGAACCATACATATAAATATAAAAGAAGGGTTTATTTGGCTAGTTTGGGTAGCTTATTGGCTACCTTACTTTGTATTTAAATATATGTTATTATTAAAGGGTTTTTTGATTATAAAGAAAAGACTGCTGCTCCTGCTCCATAACTTGCATTTCTGGCGAATCTGAAGACTCGCCAGAAACACGGGCCCTCAAGCTCCATTCTGGATATTTTTTTTTTATTCACAAAGTTTGGATTTGACACAACATGTGCCTCCCCCCCCCCCCACACACATATTTTTCTTTTTTTCACTAGGTATTAATTTTGCACTATATGTGCCTTTTTTCCACACACATACATATATATATATATATATATATATATATAAATAAATGTATACACTTTTTTCCCCCATTATGTTCACACGGTTTGTGGGGGTTTTTTTTCTTTCTCCTCCTCTCTTTGCCACCTCCCTTCTCCCCCTCCTCTCCCCATTTGTTTTCTTCTTTACATTCTCCGCCCTGTCTTTTTTATAGAAAGTGTTACGACTATAGAGGGCTGTTAGTGTAGGGTGATGACAGTTAAGTTTGTGTCCTGGAATATGGGGGGGGGTATTAACTCCCCCATTAAAAGACAAATGATAGTCTCTCAATTACGGAGGCTAAATACAGATATAGCGTTTCTACAAGAGATGCACTTATCGGATAAAGAACAGGATAAACTATGTAAAAGCTGGGTGGGTTTAGTAGTTTATGTATCTTATACAAACGCAAGTAGAGGTATAATAATACTTTTTGGTAAAAGACTACAGATTGAGATAGTTAAAACTATCAAAGATCCGGATGGTAGATTTTTGATATTACAGATTAATATGAAGGGGAAGGCCTGGGTGCTGAGTAACATCTCTGCCCCTAATAAAAGAAATCTGCTTTTCTGGACTGGTCTTATCCAGACATTGGCACCTTTTCAAGGTATGGATTTAGTGGTGGGTGGCGATTTTAATCTGGCCCCAAAACCTATGTGTGATAGATATCGAATCCCAGGCAGCTTACAGAGAACCCCTCTCAAAAATACTGGGAAATTTGAGAGGGAAACTTTTAGGAAGCTCAAGGATACTCTTCAATCAGTAGATATTTGGAGTAGGGCTGAAACAACTAATCGATAAAAATCGATAATGAAAATCGTTGTCAATGATTTTCATTATTGATTAGTTGCTTATCGATTAGTTGTTGTTTTATTAGCTGGTACGGTGGTGCTGCGCCATCTTACACCTCCCCTCTCCCACAGCACGCATGCAGACTGTTTTTGCACAAAGGTGCCACTTCACTCCTCCCACAGCGTGCACTGGTATGTGTTGCGGCAGCGACTTTTATAGGATAGGTTCAGAGCTGACTCTCCCCTCAGTCTAGATACTAATATTAATTCAGTTTGAGCAAATGGTTTTAAGATTTGTTTTTGTACCGAAATCTCTAAAATTTCTATATAAGGTTTCCACTTTTTGAGGAACCTATCTAGTCTATTTGCACAGTCTAGTTTAACATCGTATTGCTCAATAAGCTGTTTTATCGGTCTATTCTTTAATTGTGGGATGGTAGGAGCAGTCCTAACTGTCCATAGGTCCAGAATACATTTACAAGCTTGTAATACAATTGTTCTAAGGAGAGGTTGAATTTCCACATTCACTCTATCCCAGCATAAGAAACAAATCTGGGGAATCTCTAATCCAACATCAATTTTAAAACACTGTTTAATCCAGTACCGAGTTTTTTGCCAAAAACATTTTACCTTTGGACATGTTAAAAAATGATGCGAAAAGTTCGCATTTTCCCAACAACATTTCACGCAAGCATTAATACAACTTGAATTCAATTTTAATAGTCTACATGGTGTTATATATAATCACGATGCAGCATCCTCATTTGCGATTCTCTAAGAGACATAGAAAGAGTTGCTTTTTTCACAATATTCAGACTATCCATAACCCAGGCAGGCCCTAGGTCCTCCGCAACATCCATGCCCCATCTAACCACTATTTCATCCATTACTTCCAGTTCTCCCTTATGATTCAAAATTTGATATATTCCTGATAGAGACAAAAAACCTGCCAAAAAAGTCTTTTGAGGTAAGTTAAAGATCGGAGTCTCCCAAAACTGATCATCTTTTTCTATCAAGCTAGAAACATAATGCTGTGCTTGTAAATAAAGCAAAAAAGTGAGTATTCGGGATGTCAAACCTGTTGTGTAATGTTTGAAATTAATGTATCCTCTTATTTAGGGGCTCCACCAGGCTCCCAAAGTCCGATATCAGTTGTAAAATTTCAGGAATATGTAAGGACGGATTTTTAACAAATAACAACATGTCATCTGCATATAACGCTAGGTGTAATGCCACACCATTAATATTTAAACCCGGGTAAGATAGAACAAAGTTTTATAGCTAGGGGCTCCAAGGCCATATTGAAAAGAAGTGGTGAAAGTGGGCAGCCTTGTCTAGTACCTCTGTAAAGAACTATCGTGGGGGAAAAAAACCCCATTGACCAAAATATGCCCCATAGGTTTATGACAGATATTACAAATTGAAGATAAGATGTGTGCTATATATATATAACATTGTGCTCACTCTCGTGGAGTTATTAAATCTGAATCATGAAAGTTTTTATTTTGACTTGACTGACCCCTTTAACACTGTACTTTTACAAAAATGCGTGAAAAAGAACCGTTGATACAAGACAGGATGAATCTATGCTTTTATGTTGTTTACGCCAAATTCTGACCCTTCCATCTGAATGTCACAGCTGAAATCGAAACTCATCAGACCAGGCAACGTTTTTTCAATCTTCTATTGTTCAATTTTGGTGAGCCTGTGCAAATTGTATGGATGGTGTACCTTTATAAAAGAAAATCCCAGACAGAAGAAGGATTATATTGGATTATAAGGGACTACTTTTTCATCCACAAACTCTGCGCAGAGTAAGGATTTTCTTCACAAATTACTGATCAATACGCCTAAAATTCCTCCTGACTTGGTGTTAGGATCAGGTGACACGGACCAAACAGACCACATTGGAGAAGCAGTGAGTGGGCTAAGCAGACATTACGAGACTCCACAGACATCCGTGCTGAGGCTCTGTTCATATTATCAGGAAGAAGTAAATAACTAAAGAGCAACATCAAGCAAAAGTACAATCAAATTAAAGAAATGACTGGTCATATTATGTAAATTTTAAAGAGAATGTTTATGAGCAATACAATCATAAGATTGTTATAAATATTTATTATTGGTATTTTGATATCCTTTGTTGAAGATTTTGTTTAATGTAAGCACATACAACACATTTTAATTCAACAATTTTTTTGATATTATAGTCAGCCTTTGTTGAAAATTCTATTATTTTTCATAGTTATCCTTTGTTAAAGATTTTGTTTCATGCAAGCACAAAATAACAAATTATAGTTATCCTTTGTTGAAGATTTTGTTTTATGAAACCACAAATAACACTTTGTTTCCCCCAACTATTTTCTGATATCATAGTTATCCTTTGTTGAAAATGCAATTTTTTTGATAACATAGTTATTCTTTGTTGAAGATTTTGTTACATATGAGCACAAAATAGTTATCCTTTGTTGAAGATTTTGTTTCATATAAGCACAAATAACAAATTTTTAAATTATTTTCTATTTTATTATTTTCTATTTTGTATCGGCAAATAATTTGCAAACACACATTGCACACATTTTTGCAAACTTATTATTATCATTTGATATACATCAAATATTTGAAATTACAATTAACCCTATAGCTTTCTTCTAGCGCACATATACACTATTTTCTATCCTGTGCAAATTGTAGCCTCAGTTTCCTGTTCTTAGCTGACAGGAGTGGCACCCGGTGTGGTCTTCTGCTGCTGTAGCCCATCTGCTTCAAGGTTCGATGTGTTGTACGTTCAGAGATGGTATTCTGCATACCTTGGTTGTAACGAGTGGCTATGAGTTACTGTTGCCTTTCTACCATCTCAAACCAGTCTGCCCATTCTCATCTGACATCAACAAGGCATTGTTGTCTACACAACTGCCACTCACTCAATATTTTCTCTTTTTCGGACCATTCTCTGTAAACCCTAGATATGGTTGTCCATGAAAATCCCAGTAGATCAGCAGTTTTTTAAATACTCAGACCAGCCCGTCTGGCACCAACAATTATGCCACGTTCAGTCACTTAAATCCCCTCTCTTCCCCATTCTGATGCTCGGTTTGAACTTCAGCAAGTCGTCTTCACCACGTCTAGATGTCTAGATGCCTAAATGCATTGAGTTGCAGCCATGTGATTGGCTGATTAGCAATTTGTGTTACCAAGCAATTGAAAAGGTGTACCTAATAAAGTGGCTGTTGAGTGTAAATGCATATATTCATATATATTTCAATTTGCTGCCCATCACTGCACGACTTACCCTCTTTGCTGCACTAGGTTCTCATGCAGTGTCTCACAGCATGAGAACAAGGTTCCCATTGGAGCCTATAGAAGTGGGCTCTACTGAGTGCAAAGCGTCCATTCAATGTAAACACAAGCTCGCGTTCGCATTGCGCTGGACTTACAAGACCAGCGCACAATTGCGTGCGCTGGTATTACTAGCCCTAAATAAATGCTAGATAGAACGATGCCTTGAAAGAACAGTATGAGAATAACATGAAGATGTATTCCTAAAAGTTTCATTAGTTGTTAAAATAGTGACAACATAATCGTAAAGTTTTAGGGCCCCATGTGTTAAATGGCGTGCGGAGAGAGCTTCTCAGCTTGAGAAGCTATTCTCATGCCTTCGCTGCATATGTGCAGTGGATCTGCTCATCCTCTGGCCCATATGCATAATTACACACACCGCTGAGTGTGTAATGCCCGCCACTTCACTTGCGCGACTGTCAATCACAGAGAGAGAGAGAGCTTCTTACATTGCGGTAAACAGGCTCGCATGTGTGATCCTGCCCAGCAAAGGTTCTGGAGCAGCTTACGCTTCTTTGTACAGGGAGCACTTAGTGTCTATAAAACAATGGGATTGCCATGTTGTAACTTAGGTTACCTTCTCTGCTGTGGCCAATTAGGGACAGTTATATATAAGTCCCTAGAGTGTGTAGCCAATGGCTGTGTGGAATATAACAGTGTTCTGCACTTACATTTCTAACAGTAACTGAAAAGCTCACAATTTCAGAATAGAATCCTGGGCATCCTTACCCAAATCACCTATAAAACCATATGGTAGCCCTCCTACATCCCCAGCTGCAACCTAGAAGGGGCATTTTTCTATTTTTAGTACCTGGGGACCCACGCAACGGCCGGCCGGAAAACAGCCACATCAGGCCTCAGACGCAGAGATTGCCCCTTATAAAGGCCTTGGGGGGGATAACCGGACCCCGGGGAGGCTTCAGCAACCATCAGATCCGAAATCGAGTGGCCTGGGAACAAGAAACGGCCCCCTCATCATGGACTGGATCAAAAAATAAATTTAGCCGGGGATTGGGCCTACCACGGAGCTCTGGCTGGAAAACGATAGGCCCCTTCAACATAATTTTGCATCCGTTTGCTCCTCTGTGGTCTGGCCACACTACACCAGCACCAGCAAAGCAAGAACCCCCCAGCCAGAGGCCAGACAACAGCCAGCAATTTAGGCCGGTGATTAGGCCTACCACAAGGCCGGAGCCTCCTAAAAAGTGACAGTAAGCACCTCTCATTTCTCTTTACTCCCCAGTATCTCACTAGAAACAAACATCTAACCTCCCCTTACCACTACTCCTTGTTTGCTAATCTTAATCTCAGCCTATCTGCCTCAGTAATAAAAAAATAAACTAACAGCTTCCTGCAGTTTCCACATTAAATAATCTGTATAGGCCCAAACACTCCTGAGCCCACAAACTCCCCTGAAAAATTTTGACCTCCCTCTTCATCTTACCATTGAGAGATAGGAAGCAAATAAATTAGAGGGGGGGGGGAAACAAAAAAACAAAACACTCCCTCTGCAAATAGCGGTCATTTTCCCTTAACATATTGTCAGGTATTAAATTACCCCTTCAGCAGCTTAGGTTTATTGCCTGCCTATTGCATGTTGAGCCAAAAGAACAACACACCTCCGAATAATCCTACCTAAGCTGCTATAGGACCACTTTGGGAGCAATTACCATCAACAATGGCGTCCAAACGTAACAATAAGCAAGATAAAATGCCAAAACCTATATTGGGGAAATAAAATATTATGTCCTCCTTTTTGCAGTGTCCTGACTCAGCAAATACCTCAACTACTAGTCACAAACCTAAAGGAAAAACCCCTGCAAGTACAGACACAAGAACCCCAATCTAGCAGAAACCTACCAGTGGATTGTCAGCTCTCCCCAAATTTCTTGCAAAACTGACCTTTGAAGCAAGACATAGCAGATATAGTCCGCTCTTGCATCAGAGAAGAGCTGGCGGAGTTGAAACAAGATATCCACACGCTAGGCTTTCAGGTTGAAACCTTGGAAAGCAATCAAGATATCATTAAAGAAGACGTCAATCAGCTGGCAGAACAATTAACCTCTTAGCAAGAGACCATCCTTTCTCTTCAAGATAAACTTGATGATTTGGAAAACCGAAACAGGGCGCAAAAATATGCGTATTATGGGAGTACCTGAATCAGTACTTCCAAGAGACTTTCCTGTCTATCTTCAGGACTTGTTCCGTCATCTAAAAGATTCCTCCTATACTGATGACATTCCTTGGGTCAGAGCTCACAGAACCCTGAGACCAAAGCCACCGTACTTAGCCCCACCAAGGGACATCGTGTTCCGCCTCAAGAACTTTCAGGAGAAGGCAATGCTCCTAAATCAAGCCTGCAGAAACCAGCCTATGAGGTTCAGGGGCAATGTCCTGCAGTTCTTCCAGGATTTGTCAACCCGCACTCTACAACGTAGGAAGGAATTTTCGCCCCTCACCACCCTACTGCAGAACAAAAGAATCCTGTACCGATGGGGCTTCTCAACTAACCTCTGGAATAGCAATGGCACCCGCATAGTATTCAAGAATCCAGAAGACATTCCAACCTTTTGTGGAACACTTGGATTTGACCCCCCTCAGACACGCCCCCCTCTGAGCCACTCAACTCTCAAACCCCCAAAAGACAGAACACTCCAGGAGAATCTTGGCATACTGCCCTACCTAGGAAAAGTAAGCCAAAAGATGCCACCAATAGAGGAGACACTACCACCAGTTCTGCCTCCTCTAATGCCTCACCATAATGAACATCATATCCCACACTTTCTGTACTGTAATGACAGGACTTGATTACTGAGCGATGTCTTCTCCTTGGGATGGGCAAGTAACCTCAGCATTCATATAAATCTTGTCATAGTATATCTCACAAACCCATGTTACCCCCAGGTACGGAGGCCCGCATACCATATCATACCTCCCTACATTTCATACCCCCTCCCCCTCCATCAACATATCCCCACCATTCCCCTCCCCTCCTTCTCCTCTCCCTCCTTCCCAATTCCCCCCTCACTCCCAGGAGCTCGATTAGGATTCCCAATTATGTAAAATTAATAAACTTCTAATACCCATAGGGTGTATTGTGGTTACTCCAACAAAAAACTCTCATATATGCCCTATAATAGGAAAAGAGACTTTTTGTTTTATTTTTAAGCATTCACGTTTGTTACAGTTTATAATGTTATACTGTTAGTTAAGATTCAACTACTGTTTTGTTGCTATGTGTTTGACTTTTTGCAGAAATGTACTCATTTTGTGCTTCCATACTCCAAGCAGTACCAGAAGGTATGTACTATCCCTAATCCCGCACCAACACCTTCCATACTGTCATGCACCCCCATAAAGTGATTACCCCCAAGCAATTGACCTTGCTCACACAGAATGCGAAAGGCTTAAACTCCCCCCATAAAAGGTCCAAAGCACTTGCAGACCTTGCAAAGAGACAAATAGACATAATTTTCTTACAAGAAACACACTTTAAACGAAATAAAGAACCAAAATACTTAGGGAAAACTTATACCACACACTACCACAGTTCAGGCCCAGAAAAGAAAAATGGGGTACGCATACTGTTTAAAAAATCTCTCCCTTTTACCTTGATACAACTTTTCAGAGATGGAGAGGGGCCTTTTTTTAGGTTTGGTGGGCCTTCTGTACGGCAGACCCATTACCTTAATTAATATTTATGCTCCGCACACAAATCAAACCACTTTCTTTAAAAACATATTCAAGAGAATACTGGATATCACTAAAGGCCCATTGTATTTAGCCGGAGACTTTAACACACTATTGCAACCCCTAAAAGTTAGCTCCAATCCTAACATACAAATATTCAAAAAAGTTACCACTACTTTATGGAACGGTCTGAAGGACCTTAATCTATATGACTCATGGAGATTCATCCACCATGATAAAAGGGACTACAGCTTTTTCTCACATCCCAATAAATCTTATAGTAGACTTGATTATGTACTTACAAACCAAAAAGGCCTAACACACTTACACCGCAGTGATATCTCACCCACATCATGGTCAGACCACTCAGCTGTTAAAATAAAAATTTCCTGGCCTGAAACGCCCTCAGAACCATATTCCTGAAAACTAGATGAGTCCCTCCTAAACAATCTTGACACACTAACCACGTTATCCAAAACCATCTCTGAATACTTTACAAACAACTCCAACTCTATCACTGACAATTTAAAAAATTGGGAAGCACACAAATGTGTGTTAAGGGGAGAATTAATTAAACTTAAGGCTCAAACACAACGAATAAATCAGACACAATACAAAGAACTAACAGATACTTTTTTGAAACTAGACCTAGCACTAAAAAAAGATCCCACTAATTCTAATATAGAGAAAGATCTACAGGCCGCTAGAACAGCCCTAGACAAATTTCTAGACATTGAGTACCAAATTCTACAAAACAAAACTAATAGCATGTTCTTTTACGAAGGTAATAGAGCCAGTAAACTGCTAGCTTGTGCCTTAAAAAAAAATAATAATCCTATATCTATGAAATCAATACCCCACAAAAAAAAGTCGCTTAAGACTACGCCAGAAATCTCACTGGCCTTTCAAGAATATTACACAAAACTCTATAATATACATGACGACCCTCCTAAACCCGAATATTTCCGCAATCTCTCAAAATACATAGCGAATTGCCCACTACCTTCAATCACTGATGAACAAATATCACATTTAAATAGGCTAATAACCATCCAAGAAACCATGTCTGCCATCACTACCCTTAAACATGGAAAAAGCCCAGGCCCAGATGGCTTCTCCTCCAAATATTACCAAGCATTTTCTTCTATCTTAGCCCCACATCTTACATTAATCTTCAACGAGGCCACCTTCTATGCTAAAGGCCCACGTAATGGTAATCCCTAAGCCAGGCAAGCCACCTGCAACCCCAGCAAATTTCCACCCCATCTCATTACTGAATGTTGATATTAAACTCTTCACTAAAATACTTGCATCCAGAATTAACTCTATACTCCAATTCATAATCCACACTAACCAGGCTGGGTTTACACCTATGCGAGAGTCTAGAGATAACACAACCAAAATACTAACTCTTATGGAGCATGCAAATCAACACCAAATCCCCTCCGTGTTCATTTCAATGGACGCGGAAAAAGCCTTTGATAGGCTGAACTGGCTTTTCCTTAAACATACGATGGCTAAATTTGGATTTGATCAAATGTTTATAGGGCGTATCTTTGCCCTATATAACAGGCCACAAGCAAAGATAAGATTAAATGATTCCACATCCAATCCTTTCCTGATCACAAATGGCATGAGACAGGGGTGTCCCCTCTCACCTCTATTGTTTATCTTAGCCATGGAGGTTCTAGCCACGTACATCAGGAAACAAACAACAATTACTGGATTTCGAATAGGGCAAACCGAATATAAAACCACTCTCTATGCGGATGACAAATTCATGACCATCACCGACCCAGCGAACTCTGTCCCCTCACTAATCTCAACACTGCATACTTATGGCTTCTACTCTAACTTTAGTATTAATATCGCAAAATCCGAACTCTTAAGTATAGCACTGCCCAATACCACATTAGAGAAAGTGAAACAACAATTCTGTTTCCGAACCCAACATAAGGCGATAAAATATTTAGGAGTGCAAAATTCACCAAAAACTGAAGACATTATCTCCCTAAACTTTAAAACCTTAAAGAACGACATCAGCTCAATGTTACAATCCTGGGCAACCAAGCCTCTCTCTTGGTATGGAAGAATAAATGCAATTAAAATGATAATATATCCCAAGATTTTGTATCTTTTTCAAATGTTGCCTATTCCTATTCCAGATGCACTAATCTTCCAACTTCAAAAATTGCTAAACTCCTTTATATGGTCCTATAAAAGACCCTGTATAGCTACAAACACCTTATACTGTCCCAAAGACTTAGGAGGCAAAGGAGCACCTAATTTGCAGTACTATAGATTGGCTGCTTTTTTGGCTAGAATGGTTGATTGGTGCAAACATAGTAGCACGAAAGAGTGGGGTACGCTCAAACGCATTCTTTCTAACGACTCCCATCTGGGAGGCCACTGCTGGCTTCCCGCCGATATCAGACATCTGCCCCTTAATGCTCCCATAACTGTGAAGAAAACATTCAAACAGTGGGATAAACACATCAAAAGATCTCCCCACTTTTCTAGCACATATTCCCTGTTAACACCACTAGTAGGAAATACCCTGTTCCCACTCCACTCCCTTTTACAACAGACAATCCCACCATGATAGAAATGGTCCCGATACACACACTATACCACAATAGTAAACCGAAACCACACAATGAAATTGTTACCTTACTCGGACCCCGATTCAATAGTTGGTTACGTACTTGCAATTAACGCATTACCTGCAGACGCATCCCCATAAGAAATCTCTAACCCGCCCTTTGACAGCCTTTGAAAACATGTGTATACACACTTTCCCCAATAAAGGTATACTATCGCTTACACATCAACAGATTCTTTCATCCTACGCCTCTACTTTACCATCTTACGTTAAAAAGTGGGAAATTTAAATAGGTGACTCCTGCACCAACAAAGAATGGGTGCATATCTTTGCCAGCATGAGCAAGTCCTTATTTTCTATCTCAACGCTAGAGATTAACCTGAAGCTTCTAAGCAGATGGTATTACACACCACACCGCCTACACTTATTCCCTGGCAAACCTGCCGGGTGCTGGAGAGGCTGTTCAGATTTAGGCACCCCTACTCATATATGGTGGTTCTGCCCCATAGCTGAAAATTTCTGGAAACGGATCACCATTGAAATTACACGTGTTCTGGATGTCCCTCTCCCTTTCACAGTATGGACCTTCCTTTTTAACTCTCTCCCAAAAATGAAATGCAAACTAAGATCCACACTACTAACAATTATGATAAACACTGCCAAGAGACTAATTCCCTTAAATTGGAATAAAACAGAACTCCCAAATGTCTGTTTGGAGCAACCTGGTATCTCACACACTCCATTTAGAAAAATACCACTACACTCATACAAAACGCACAGAGGACTATTATTCAATCTGCTTCATATGGGAAGAGTACCTACAAGCCCGATTACCCACTAACTGAACCTTTGTTTCAGTAATTTAGAGCACCCATTTACCTATATCATGATATTTCCCTGCCGTAACACCCCACGGAATAGATTGCCTTGCATCTATTATTCACCTCTATATATATTCTGGTACACATATGTGCATAAAAAGAAATCAATTGTACTTATTTGAAGCAAACCTGTAAATGATACATGTTTAGTTAATTTTCTGCAGAATGTTACATGTAGTTATACTAAAATTCACTTGTTTTCTGTTTATGGTTGATTGTAAACCAGTTACTGATGTTGACCTAACTCAAAGAGAGCTTCCAGAAGTAGATGGACATTTTGCTACACTCTGTACTGAGTGAGACCCTGTCCCACTTGTACAAGACATATTGAATCTCTGCAACGCTTTACTAGTTGCTAATGTGATATAAAAATGCTATCTTTGTTAAATCTCAGGCGTTCATTCCTGTATATGCAAATTGTATATTGACCAGCTAACTGTTCACTAAATGTTTCAATAAAGCTCTTCAGAAAAAAAAAGAAAAGAATTACAGGAAAAAGGGGAAACAATAAATAATGAAAGTATATTGCAGAGTTTTTTTTTATATATACAATTTATCATGTTATATTACTTTCTCAAAGTTGATTTTTTTTATATTGATGTATAAAAAATAATTCAATGCATTACAAAAGATCTGCAAGCAATATAAATGTTTTAATAGCATTTCAGAAACTAGCATTTCTAGTAATTTTTGCATTACAATGAAGGCCATAACCCTTGATGTTTGATGTTTGAATGTAATTTCACATTTTTTGTTGTGACCAATCAGGAACAGACATAAATTAGTTATTGCACATATCATCCAATCACTGTACAGCTCACAGGAATGTCCAGGTTCAGCATTCCCCACAAAGCACTCCAGCCTCTCTGAGGGGGCAGGTCAAAATACTGCAATATTCATAGTTAAATTACAGGAAAAGCAGAAAAATAAATAATAAATTGCAATGCAATTTAAAAAAAATAAAATATGTATAATTAATCATTTAATGGTGAATTACATTTGAATTAAATTTTAAGTTTATTGTCTCTTTAAAGGGATAATAAACCCAAAAATGTTATTTTGTGATTCAGACAGAACATACAATTTTTAAAAAAAAAAACATTTCCAATTTACTTATATTATCAAATTTGCTTTGTTACCATTGTATTCTTTGTTGAAGAGATACCTAGGTAGTTGTCTTGAGCAGCCGCCTAGTGCTCCTGCAAATGGGTAACATTCTTGCAAAACTGCTGCCATATAGTGCTCTAGACACGTGCACACTACTAAGCTTTGTTCAACAAAAGATACTAAGAGAACAAAAGTTGCTAAAAATTGCATTGAATAATGACATTTTAGGGTTTCATAACTGTTTATAATTTGTGTGTGATAATGGCTAAAGTGGGGCCAATCTGCAGCCATGCAAGATTGCCCCAAAAAACGTACTTTCCAACTGACTCTGATTTTGTGATAAGATTAGCCAATCTACTGAGCTGTCAACAACCAAGAGGAATTCCCATTGTCTCACAAAGCACAGGTCCCAATCCACTGATTTTCTCATTTGTTTTATATTTTGTTCTTATTCTAGAAAAAGACTATCACATGATAGTTGTATTGTCTATTACCTCCCATAATGCAGTCCAAGAACTGTATACCATGGTGTCTCATACAGAGCAGCTCACTGAGAAATGACTTAGTATAAATGCATCTGTCTTCTGTCCTACCTGGGAGTCTATGAGCCATTACTCCTGGGATTCAACTCCTGTCCACTAGGAGCAGGCAAAGATACCCAACATTCCACAAGCTTTTAATCCCTCGTACCTCTCTAGTATCCCAGTCTTTGCCTTCACAGGATGAAGGTGAAGAAATGAGGTGCTCCAGTTTTTTTATGACCTGGGGTTCTCAGACCTATGTAAGATCCTTTCTCCCCCTGGATTTAGATAGAGGGGAATATTAGAGTATTTAGGCAGTGACTGTAATTCTCCTATGGGAGTTTACCACAGGCATTGTGAGAGACTGGCCCCTTAGCCTCCTCTTGTTAGATATGTCTAACAGGAGTCGCAGGGACTTGTCCCTTAGCCTCCTGTTGATTTGCCATTGTAATCTTTGTGATATCTCCTGCTATTGCTTGCACAGCACTGTATAGGCTCTCTCCTGGAAGCAGTAATTTCTGCAGCTGTAAGCATGGTAGAGTAGATGCATCTAAAGTAAGTACAACCATTTCATGCACTTAAATAGCTCACAGTCTATTAGAAGGTACACCAATTTTGAGTTACATCTTATCCAGGGGACACATATTTCATATGTACACATTACCACCTTTCTATACAACTTTTCATATTAGTCTAGTATATGCGTATATATGTTTTACATTGGAGATTTTTATCTTGTTTAAGAGGTTCTCATGATTTTATTTCTTTGCACGCTCACATATTTTTTTAGCACGTATCAGCTGTTTTATTTCTATCAGAGCAATGTGGCTGCGCTCCTAGATTTATAGTGCGCTATGGGAGTTTGATAGTATGGTTTATTTTTTTCCGAATGCACAAAACAGCCCTTTTTATACTTATAGCAAGAAAGAAAGCAGCACGGCTCCAAGGCAACCTCTGGGATCAATAATGAACTCACGAGCAAACACTCCTGAAAAGCCAGCTGAAGTGGAGAGGTGCACACCACAAAGGAGGACGAGTCGGTCTGGTAAATCACAGATGAACGGAAGAGACAGCACACTTGATCTCGCAAACAAAACGGAACTTTATTCCAGGATTGAGGTCGTTAAACAAACATACCAACACGAGGAGGCAAAAAGGGGCGTGTCCTTACGCGTTTCTTGCCATGCGGCACTTAGTCATAGGATGATAGGTAAGTACAAACAAGGTAAGTTTATACCCCGTAACCTCCAATCACAACTAAGCAAGCAATGATGGGAGGAACAAGGTAAGTAAGGGAGCGATTCAAAAATACAACAGGATTATTGGGAGAATTTACACAGGGAAAGCATTTATGGCTATATTAAGAGGTAACGTATCAAAAACATTTTTTCTCCAAAAGAGATAGTTTACCATAAACAAAATTCAATATAATAAAGTGTCTGGAATATGACATGATGCATGAAAATCGCCACATCCTACATTTAACTCTACTTCTAAATGGAATGTAAGAGAGCTCATTATTGCTATACAACAAATGATAATTAGCTATATAGAATACAAAGAAGAGGCCCAGATGATTAAGTCACGCAAAATGCTAAAAAACTAGTATGATATACTATAAGGGCACATATGAGCAAAATGCCTAACACCAAAGCAGCTCACCGGGTTGTATAAATAAAATTCAAATGTGTCTTAAAGGGAAATAAGACTAACACATACATGAGTGAACATATGGTCCAAAGGACATGCAAAAAAGGGGGGTACGGCAGAAAGAAGCACACCTGATGAAGAATAAGATTAAATTACCTATAAAAATAGGTGTATAAACATCATGGCTCAATCTATATAAAGAGAGTCAAGTCCCAAATACCTCATAAGGTGTGCATCAAAGAACTGCAGAACAACAACTAGAGGTACGATAATACTCTGCTGTATTTGTACTTTTGGAAACTCAGAAAAAAGAGACATCAACACCAGGATATATATTATCATTAAACTTTACAGATAGACACCAGTTACTTAAATTAATAACAGGCATTAAATCAAGACAGTTATGATACCCTTATTGGTGTTGACCCCATACAAGAATAGGGTATCCAAATAACACCCAGAGTACATTAAAAGGTACACATTAAAATTATTTTACTCAATAAAGAGACTTATGTCCCATTCCTTATTTAAACCACACGGCTCTCTGGTATTAAGTGTGAGGATCCAAAATAACTCTTTTTTCCTAAGAATCTTATATTTATTGCCACCTCTGGGTGGCAGTTTCACAACATCAATTACTCTAACATTGAAATTGGGAACATGTGTGAAGCGATACCCATTGAAGTGCCTCGCTATAGTCGAATCCTTTACATAGTTTTTTACATCTCTCTTGTGCTCACCTACTCTAGATCTCAAACAGCGGGAGGTCTGACCTACATATTGAACCTTGCAAAGGTTGCACTCCAAGAGGTAAACCACAAAAGTGGAAGCACAATTAGCATAATGGTCTATTTTGTACACACTTCCTGTGGACAGACTGCTAAAAGTGTCACATCTTGAGACAACCTCACAAGTGCAACAATTGGATGCTAAGCTCTGGAAAGTACCCTTTTTATTAAGCCAAGTCCCTCTGCTTTTGTTCTCATTACTACTAAGCATAATGGGGGCAAGTTTATTGCCCAGAGTCGGTGCCTTTCTAGACACAAATTTAATATGATCTACACAGTTTGAAAGTATGTCATCACCTTTTAAAAATTAAGATTACGCACAAATATCTCTATACTGAAAAGAGTATTCCATAGAGAAGACAATGGATTCACTGGGAAAACCACCCGGCTTTCTTATAGCTTTTCTTTTAACACTATCTAAGGGTTTGTCTATAACTTCTTTTAATGCTTTAGCCAATTAATTTGGTTCGTAACCTCTAAGAAGCAACCTCTGAGTAAGTAGGTCTGCCTGTTTGTTGAATAAGAGGTCAGAGGAAGCATTCCTTCTTAGCCTTAAAAATTGGCTCTTAGATATGACCTTAATCAAATGTCTAGGATGACATGACCTGGCGTGCAAAATTGTATTACCCGCTGTCGGTTTGCGGAAAGTATCTGTAACAATGGAATTGGTATTAACGGACACTGATAACCTGAGATCCAAATATTGGACCTCAAGTTTGTTAACCATCCTTGTGAACCGTAAGTTTAACTCATTATCGTTAATGAACTTAAAAAAATCATCAAATACAAAGTCACCCTTATATATAAAAATAAGGTCGTCTATATACCTCATATATAATTGTATAGACTCCCTAAAAGGGCTCACATCATTGTAGAGAAAGTTGAGTTCCCACCATCCCATAAATAAATTGGCAAAAGAGGGGGCAAACTTTTCCTCCATTGCCGTACCACAAGTTTATAAATAATATTTATTATCAAGCATAAAAAAATTATGGGATAGTAGGAACTCAACACACTCACAAACAAAAAATCTGTACTCCTCAGAAAAACTGGTTTTGTGGTATAGAAAAAAATCAATAGCCTTAATTCCCAAATTATGGGGAATGTTAGAATATAAAGAGACAACATCAACCACCACCCACCCAAAATCTTCGGACCACCTTATATCTTCCAACAATGAAATGAGATGGTACTGAAATGCAAGAGAGGGAGACAGCGCACATCCGATTCAAGGTAGAAATTTATTGACACGAAAGGCACACACTAGTAATCAAACTTACTAGAAGGCAAATTAAAAACAGCCCAAAAGACAGTGTAATGAATAACTTCACAGCATCAGTAAAGGAGCATCAGATGAAGCAGGGGAAGCCGTCCGTAAGAAACTGATTCAAAAGTTCCCGGCTGTGAAAGCAGTTGCGTAGCCATCAGGATATGTCACCCAGCGTCCTTCCACCTTGCTCTACGGATCCTCAAAACGACCAAGACCTGGAGGTCTTTTGGTCGTTTTGAGGATCTGTAGAGTAGTAGCCGTAGCTTTCTGGCCCTTACGTTTTCCCGAGAAAACCACAAAAAAGGCAGAGGACTGACGAAAATCCTTGGACGCCTGTAAGTAAAATTTTAGAACACGAATCACGTCTAAATTGTGTAGAAGTCGTTCCTTCTGAGAAGAAGGATTAGGACACAATAAAGGAACCACAATCTCCTGATTAATGTTCCAGTCAGAAACAACTTTAGGAAGAAAACCTAACTTTGTACGTAAAACTACCTTATCCGAATGAAAAATAAGGAAAGGTGACTCATACTGTAATGCCGAGAGCTCTGACACTCTATGAGAAGAAAAAATAGCCACTAAAAACAAAACTTTCCAAGATAATAACTTAATATCTAAGGATTGCATAGGCTCAAATGGAGCCCCTTGAAGAACCTTAAGAACTAAATTAAGACTCCAGGGAGGAGTAACTGGCTTGAACACAGGCCTGATACTGACTAAGGCCTGACAAAACGACTGCACATCTGGAACGTCTGCCAGACGTTTGTGTAACAAAATAGACAAGGCAGATATTTGACCCTTTAGGGAACTTGCCGATAATCCCTTCTCCAAACCTTCTTGGAGAAATGACAGAATTCTAGGAATCCTAACTCTACTCCAAGAGTAGTTCTTGGATTCCCACCAATATAGGTATTTACGCCATATCTTATGGTAAATCTTTCTAGTCACAGGTTTACAAGCCTGAATCATGGTCTCAATGACCAAAACTGAAAATCCTAGCTTGGATAAAATTAAGCGTTCAATCTCCAGGCAGTCAGCTTCAGAGAAACTAGATTTGGATGAAGGAAGGGCCCCTGAAGTAGAAGGTCCCTCCTCAATGGAAGTCTCCAAGGTGGAAGGGATGACATTTCCACCAGGTCTGCTTACCAAATCCTGCGAGGCCAAGCCGGTGCAATGAGGACCACCGACGCCCTCTCCTGCTTGATTCAAGCAATGACCCGAGGGAGAAGAGCAAACGGAGGAAATAGGTATACCAGACTGAAATTCCAAGGTACCACCAGGGCATCTATCAACACTGCCTGAGTGTCCCTTGACCTTGATCCGTACCTCGGATGCTTGGTATTCTCTCAAGATGCCATGAGATCCAATTCCGGCTGACCCCATTTGAGAATCAGGCAGGAAAACACTTACGGATGGAGTTCCCACTCCCCCGGGTGAAAGGTCTGTCTGCTCAGGAAGTCCGCCTCCCAGTTGGCCAACCCTTGGATGTGGATCGCCGACAGACAGCAAGAGTGAGTCTCCGCCCACCGAATTATCTTGGCTACCTCTGTCATTGCTAAGGAACTCTGCGTTCCTCCCTGATGATTGATGTAAGCCACTGAAGTTATGCTGTCCGACTGGAACCTGATAAACTGGGCCGAGGCTAACTGGGGCCAGGCCAAAAGAGCATTGAAGATCTCTCTCAGATCCAGAATGTTTATAGGCAGAACAGACTCTGACTGAGTCCAAACTCCCTGAGCCTTTAGGGAGCCCCAGACTGCTCCCCATCCTAGAAGGCTGGCGTCTGTTGTCACAATCACCCAGGAGAGTCTGCGAAAGCAGGTTCCCTGGGAGAGATGGTCCAGAGACAACCACCATTGAAGAGAATCCCTTGTCTCCTGCTCTAGTAGAATTTGTGTAAACAAATCCGCATAATCTCCGTTGCATTGACTGAGCATGTTTAACTGCAGAGGTCTGAGGTGGAAACGAGCGAACGGGATGATGTCCATTGCCGCCACCATCAGCCCGATTACCTCCATGCACTGAGTCACTGATGGCCGAGGAGCGGACTGAAGCGCTAGGCAAGAATCTAAAATCTTTGATTTCCTGACTTCTGTCAGAAAAATCTTCATTGATAGGGAATCTATTATGGTTCCCAAGAAACTTACCCTTGTATTTGGAACTAAGGAGCTCTTTTCCAAATTTACCATCCAACCGTGAGATCGCAGGAAGGATAACAACATTTTCGTGTGGGACCTTGCTTGTTGAAAGGATGGCGCCTGGACCAGGATGTCATCCAGATAGGGCACCACTGCAATGCTCTGTAATCGGAGCACCACCAACAGAGATCCCAGAACCTTTGAGACAATTCTGGGAGCTGTGGCAAGACCGAATGGAAGAGCCATGAATTGGAAGTGTTTGTCTAGAAAGGCAAACCTTAGAAACTTGTGATGATCTCGGTGAATGGGAACATGCAGGTACGCTTCCTTTAAATCCACTGTTTTCATACATTGACCCTCTTGGACCAAAGGAAGAATGGAATGAATAGTTTCCATCTTGAAGGACGGTACTCTGAGGAATTTGTTTAGACTCTTGAGATCTACAATTGGCCTGAAGGTTCCTTCCTTTTTGGGAATGACGAACAGATTGGAATAAACCCCAAAACCCCGTTCCTGCATTGGACCAGGAACTATTACTCCCAGGTCGGAGAAGTGCCGTACACAGTGTAAGAACACCTCTCTTTTTGTCTGGTCTACAGATAATCTTGAAAGCAGAAACCTGCCTCTGGGAGGAAAACTATTGAACTCTAGTTTGTATCCCTGGGACACTATGTCCACTGCCCAGGGATCCTGAACATCTCAAACCCAAGCCTGAGCAAAAAAGGAAAGCATGTCCCCTACAAGATTTGGTCCTGGATCGGGGGCATGCCCTTCATGCTGTCTTTGAATAAATAGAAGGCTTCTTGGATTGTTTTCCCTTGTTCCAAGACTGATTGGGTCTCCAGGAAGGTTTAGACTGTTCTTGCTTGGAAGCGGAAGAATTTCCCTTGAAATTTCAAAAGGAACGAAAATTACTCTGATGTCCCTTTTGCTTGTTTCTCTTATCCTGAGGGAGAAGATGACCCTTACCTCGCGTAATATCAGAGATTATTTCCATCAAGCCCAGTCCAAACAAGGCCTTCCCTTTGTAAGGAATCACTAAAAGTGACTTAGATGATACATCCGCAGACAAAGGTTTTAACCATAAGGCTCTGCGGGCTAGAACAGCAAAACCTAAAATCTTTGCTCCCAGTTTGATAACCTGTAGGGAAGCATCAGTAATAAAGGAATTAGCCAACTTAAGGGCTTTTATCCTATCCTGGATCTCATCAAGGGGAGTGTCTGTCCTAATAGCATCAGACAACGCATCAAACTAATATGCCGCCGCACTAGTGACGGTAGCAATGCACACAGCTGGTTGCCATTGTAAACCCTGGTGTACATACATCTTTTTGAATAACCCCTCTAATTTTTAGTCCATAGGATCTTTAAAGGCACAACTATCCTCCATGGGAATAGTAGTTCTCTTGGCTAGAGTGGAAACAGCTCCTTCCACCTTGGGGACTGTTTGCCAAGCCTCCTTGACATATAGGAGATGGAGAAAAAGGGATACCCGGTCTCGCCCACTCCTTAGCAATGATCTCAGAATATTTCTTTAGCTTACTGGATTTCTTAGGATTAACTACGACCATAGCGTCGCTGTTGTCTAAAGTAGCTAAAACCTCCTTAAGTAACAGACGGAGGTGCTCAAGCTTAAACCTGAAGGATACAACTTCAGTATCAGTAGCAGGAATTACACTGTTAGAGTCTGAGATTTCACCCTCAGATGCTACCAAAAGATCCTCCTCCTCAGGCTTCTGAGAGGGGGCATCCGAAATAGAAACAACTGCATCAGTAACCTCACCTACTGAATGTCTACTTTTCCTCTTGCGCTTCCCCTGCAACATGGGAAAGGCAGATAATGCATCAGAAACCACAGAGGACATAAGAGAAGCGATGTCTTGCAACGTAACTCCAGGGGGATTTAGAGAATAAGCGCAGGGTACTGCATGTGTGGGCGATACAAGTTGGGACTCTTGAGGAGAAAGCTGCGGCATATATTGAACATTGTCATTAGACTCCTGAACAGCATCCTCCTTGGAAAATGTTGGCTCAGAAAAAAGTCTATCCTTGTAATTTAAATTTCTCTCAATTCATGAGGAACAGAAAGGGATTGGTGATTACACATTGGCATTAAAACACAAAGTACAAGTGACATTTTGCAAAGCCTCTTGGTCCATTCTGACTCACAATGGGTCCAAATATCAAATAAAAACAAAACAAAATTTAAAGCAGAAAAAAACGTTACTGTCACTTACATTTTAAACGGTAACTTTTTTTTTATCTGCAGAAATGACAGTAAGCCTAAACAATACTGTAAATCACCTCTACACCTCAGCAGCTTAGCTGAGGTGCCTACCTGCCTGATGACACTGGTTCTCTCTGAGCAGGAGCCGATTCTCTAGTGAGAGATCCGGAACTCAATAGGAGATGGGAAAAAACGGACTCCGTTCCTAAAACACGCATTAAATGAGCGCTATGCGTAATGGACACAGATGCTGCACTGCTTCCCCATCCGATCAACAGGAAGTAAGGGGAAAAAAGGTGCACAACACAAATTGCCGCCTCCTCTAGATCCGCCCATCGTGGGCGTCACAAAAAGTCTTCTCCCGGTCTGCATATTTTTACTAAGTGAAACCGTTGGGAGTATGAAACCACCAAAATGCCTTAATATTTTCTAGCCCCAGTGCCTGCTTGCTGTCCACACTAAAGAGCCCAAACTCCACTGAGCCTTTGAATGTGTCCCATATGAAAATAAAGTGCCTCTTATTCTGAGTCTCATCTTATAACCCCAGAAAATAAAGTAAGCACTAACCTCCTAATCTGCCCGACAGCAAGGCAGTTCCCAGGTTTGAGAGGTCCTCTCCCTCACATAGACCTGTGAAAAGAGAAAAAAGACTGAGTAATTTTACTCAGGCTTTCAGAGTTAGGGCAGCATCAGTATATGGGAGGCGCAGTGAGAATTATGTCCCACAAGTTCCCATTGCTCTAAAGCCACCACTGCTCTACTGAAGAGACTGATATGGACTACGGCTACACCCTAGGACAAAGCAGTACAATCTTGCACTACTTAAAAATAATAAACTCTTGATTGAAGAATCTTTTTCTAACACCTAACTTTACCACTTCCTTGCTCTAACATAGGCAAAGAGAATGACTGGGGTGGGAGGGAAGGGAGGTGATATTTAACAGCTTTGCTGTGGTGCTCTTTGCCGCCTCCTTCTGGGCAGGAGTGATATTCTCAATAGTAATTAGATGATCTGTGGACTCATTGTGTCATTAGAACGAAAAACCTTTTCAGGGTCAGCTTTCGAACGAATCTGTTAACATCTAACAAAGTTGAGAAAACTGAAAACGTATGTGTGGGTGCAAAACCCAAGCCCTTAGATAAGATTTTCACTTGATCATTGTTTAACATAAAGTCAGACAAATTGAGAACTGCAAGATTTAGTCCTTATGAGGTATTTGGGACTTGACTCTCTTTATATAGATTGAGCCATGATGTTTATACACCTATTTTTATAGGTCATTTAATCTTATTCTTCATCAGGTGTGCTTCTTTCTGCCGTACCCCTCTTTTTTGCATGTCCTTTGGACCATATGTTTACTCATGTATGTGTTAGTCTTATTTCCCTTTAAGACACATTTGAATTTTATTTATACAACCCGGTGAGCTGCTTTGGTGTTAGGCATTTTGCTCATATGTGCCCTTATAGTATATCATACTAGTTTTTTAGCATTTTGCGTGACTTAATCATCTGGGCTTCTTCTTTGTATTTTATATAGCTAATTATCATTTGTTGTATAGCAATAATGAGCTCTCTTACATTCCATTTAGAAGCAGAGTTAAATGTGGAATGTGGCGATTTTCGTGCATCATGTTATATTCCAGACACTTTATTATATTGAATTTTGTTTATGGTAAACTATCTCTTTTGGAGAAAAAATGTTTTTTTATACGTAACCTCTTAATATAGCCATAAATGCTTTCCCTGTGTAAATTCTCCCAATAATCTTGTTGTATTTTTTAATCGCTCCCTTACTTACCTTGTTCCTCCTATTATTGCTTGCTTAGTTGTGATTGGAGGTTACGGGGTATAAACTTACCTTGTTTGTACTTACCTGTCATCCTATGACTAAGTCCCACATGGCACGAAACGCGTAAGGACACGCCCCTTTTTGCCTCCTCGTGTTGGTATGTTTGTTTAACGACCTCAATCCTGGAATAAAGTTCCCTTTTGTTTGAGAGATCAAGTGTGCTGCCTCTTCCGTTCTTTTTATACTTTTTACTACATAGTTTAGCATGCACCAGCGTTATCTTTCTTTGCTGTTGCGCTATCATTATTCAGTTATCGTGATAGTATTTTTTTATTTTACAGTTAAGATTAATTTTAGTTGACAGTTGAACAGCACTGGCCTATTCTGTATCTTGGATTTTATTCAGGTTGTTTAGAGTTTTTTCAGAATTTTACCCTCGTCAATCAAGTTTTATTTATGTTTACATTAGATTTTAATGATGTTTTTCTTCATATTCCTATCTCAAGGACCAACACCAGTTACTTTTGCGTCTTCTTTTTGATTGCGGTTCTTCCTCTGGTGCTCCCAAACGTTTTTGCAAAACTTCTGGAAACTCCTTTGTATATTATAAGATCTCAGGGTATTTCCTTGGTTCCGCTTATGAAACCTAATTTGGTTTAAACTCCATGTTTTCCATTTAGCTGTATTTTTTTAACAACAGTTTTTAAGATACTTGTCTCTGTTTTTCAAGTCAGTCAAGGTCATTGGAATGGTAGAGAGGATTCTCTATTTTCCTTACCAATAATGGAGGTCACTTGAATTTGACTTAAAATGAGTTCGGTACTCTTTTGGATTTCACATCCTAGCAAATTGATTCGTCTGAGAGAAGGGTTTGTGTATCTGACTAAGTTATAGTTTTAGACCCTTATGTTTTTTTGTTTAATCCTCTCTATTTGAGATGCTTTGCCAGAACCAGGGATATTTAAATCTCGGTTTCTGAAAATTTCTACAGCTTTTTGGTATTTCATCTAGCTCTCCTTTTTTATTTGTTCATCTGTTGTATCTCTCAGAGTAGGGTGACCAGATCTGAAGAAGAAAAAAAAAAGGGACACTTCATCGATGACACACAACATACTATATAAAGAAAAAAAGGATGAATTATTTTACTAGGATTTGGTTGTATAATTTCAAATAATTTATTTTAAATTAAATAATGAATTAAAATAATAGCTGCTACTATTATCACTGATATTAATGATCTACTTCATATGTAACATTTCTGGCATAATCAACTGTAATTCCTACCAATCGTAACTGGTGATTTTTTAAGTTGTTTAGACAAAAGACTCCATCTATTTATGGCTCTTTTTATTTTATATTTTGAAAGGTGTTTTGTCTACGTCTCACACACCCTAAAACATTTGCTATTTAAATATAATATTCACATATATCACTTCACAATAAAATGTTAGTAGCTATTAACCATAAACTCACAAAGTAATCTCTCTGCTGCTCAAGTCTCTCACTCTCTGCTCCTCAGCCCTTTCTCTGCTTTTCAACCTTCTTTCTAATATTAAACTGCCCTCTTATCAATTGCTCATTCTCTGCAGCTCACTTCTGTAGATGGACATAAAAATAACACCAGCTGGAGTGTTGCACATATATAATAAAAACTGAAATAAGTAAACAGTCATGATTAAAAAAAGGGTCATCCCTTCAAAAAGTTCTGAAGACAAAAGGACAACGTGTAACAAAAGCGGGAAAGTCCCATTAAAAACGGGACGTCTGCTCACCCTACTTATAGTTCTCATCTAGTACTGTTGCTAATTGGTAATTCTGATTGCTTCAGCTTGATCATGCAGAACTATTTAAAGTGAATGTTCAGTTTTTCCTTTTTGGTCAGTATTTTTCTTTTATCTCAGGTTTATCAATTTAAGGGCCCTGAAAACAAACTCTTGATTGATAATCTAAGTTTTTGAACAAGATACTTGAGTCTTTACTTCAGGCAAAGCAGCCTGTAACAAGTACTTTTTTTCTGTTTCCTGCTTTTACCAGTACAGTATTTCTTAGAATTTTCAGGAATTTTTTAATTATACAAAATAATCTCATAACCCCCAACTGTCCCGATTTTAGGGGGTCTGTCCCAGGAAGATTGACGTCTGTCCCGCATTGACCCATGCATTTTTAATTTTTTCTTTATTCTATTGGGTCCATACATTGTCATCACGTGACCACATGCTACTAATACACAGTGAGAGTTTTTTGGCAGATGTGACTGCACATGCCGTGATGACTCATCTTTGAGCTCAGGCATGAGAAGGCAGCGACCGTGCTGCTGTGTTGTCTCAAGGACTAACTTGGAAGTTCTGATTAGTCACCTCAGAAGCCTCACTGTGTCTACTTATTAGTGTGGCAGTGTGCTGTGAGTCTCTGAGGATGGCGGCCAGGACTACTCTGGCCACAGGTAAGATCTGAGAGAAGTTCAGACTCAGATCATCAGCATCGCTAGAGATTAATCTCCCCTTTAATCCCAGGCTGTTTGGTGGTGGGGGGTCGCTATGGTGCAGGGGGGGATGGTGCCGCCACAAAACCTGCCCTATTATATTTTTGCAATTGGCAGACTTTTTATTATGACCCTCATTTACCCTGCTTGTCTTTTCTTACTTCTCTATTTTTCTTCTTTTCTTGGCTATACATTAGACTGGGATACCATAGAGGTGAAAGGGAGTAAAAGCTTGTGGGATTTTGGGTATCGTTGTCTCCTCCTAGTGGTCAGGATTTGAACACCAGAAGTAATGGTTTATGGACCACAATGAAATAAATTACTTATCAGGTAACCAAGGTTTTTAACACAAAAACACAAATAAACATCTACTGAATATATTATGCATCTACAACTTGTGTACACACACACATTTATATATATATACACACACACACACAGTATAAGTATATATATATATATATATATATATGTGTATATATATATATTATATAATGGACAAAGAGTCTGCTTCTGTATGAGAAGTCATTAGAAAAAGGAAAACCGTAGAAGGCATTACAACGTGCCCAGCTAGCACATTAGACAGAGCATCTACTTGCTGTGCTGAGCTTGGCAGGTTCTAGCCCCATGTAGGACAGCAATAAATAATTTTTCTCACGTCACAGATAGACATTTTCAAAACTTAAATTTTTGTTGTGCATGGTTTAACGGCAGATATGAAGAATCCATGTATCCTATGCCTGTGATGGACTGTCTACAATGTGTGATGACATTAAATGTTAAACTGCTTTAAGGGAAATTAAACAGTATGAGATTGTAATATAAAATGCTTAATTATGTGTTGCAATATGCTTTCATTTTTTTTGTTCCCTTTCCCTGTAATTTAACTCTAAAAAAATTTGATTTTCTAAATACCACTGAGTTTCTGTAAAGCAATGGGTGCCACCATGTTTGAACTTAAGTTTTTACCTTATATCACTATCCTTCTTGAAACAATTAGGGACCGATCTAAAACAGGGAATAGAATAGACTATACAAACAGGGCTGTGTGATTTACATACCTTTGTCTGGTTTATAAATCCCTCCCTTACTGTTTTAAAGGGACACTGAATACAATTTTTTTTCTTTTGTGATTCAGATAGAGCATGCAATTTTAAGCAACTTTCTAATTGACTCCTATTATCAAATTGTCTTCATTCTCTTGGTATCTTTATTTGAAATGCAAGAATGTAAGTTTAGATGCCGGCCCATTTTTGGTGAACAAACTGGGTTGTTCTTGCTGATTGGTGGATAAATTCACCCACCAATAAACAAGTTCTTTCCATGGTTCTGAACCAAAAAAATAGCTTAGATGCCTTCTTTTTCAAATAAAGAAAGCAAGAGAACGAAGAAAAATTGATAATAGGAGTAAATTAGAAAGTTGTTTAAAATTGCATGCTCTATCTGAATAACGAAAGATAAAAATTTGGGTTCAGTGTCCCTTTAAGCAGAAAACAGACAAATAGAAAACATAGCAGCTCCCATTACTTTATAGAACCTAAACCTTTACACTTATGTAGTCAATATTTATTTGAAGAACTAATAAAATTGTACAAATACCGCTACATATTATTATAAGACTAATCTTTGCTTTGAATACATCATTAGGTCTAGCAATTAACTGTTTAATATCCCTTCAAGAGTCTATATAACGCAGTGAAAGGATTACCTTGGTGCAATGTTGTAGTTCACAGGTGCAATTCCCACTTAAAGGGACATAAACTGCTGGGCTCAAATTCACCAGAATGTTTACTACTTACTATACTATTTATTTCCCACCAGTTCCTGCATCTCACTGCTGCCAGGATGAACATAGTAGACCACCGCCGCCAGGGATGAAGATAAAAGACAGCAGCTGCCGGGATGAAGATAGCAGACCACCGCCCCAGGGATGAAGATAGAAGACCACTGCTCGCTGCCAGGATGAAGATAGAAGACCACTGCTCGCTGCCAGGATGAAGATAGAAGACCACCGCTCACTGCCAGGATGAAGATAAAAGACCACCGCCGCAGGGATGAAGATAGAAGACCACCGCTCACTGCCAGGATGAAGATAGAAGACTGCCATTGGGATGAAGATAGAAGACCACCGCTGCTGGGATAAAAGAGGAGCACCGCAGTTAGTGATCATGTAGGAGCCGGATTCAAGCTTGGTGAGTACCATCTTTGGAGTTTAGTGGTAGGCAAAATTTTGTTTTAGCAGCAAAAGAGCTTTAGGGCACTGCCCTACCAAATGCCCTTTTCAGGCCAATTTTTAGAGTAGTTTTTTTTAAGATAGGCTTTTTTGGAGGGTTACTTGTATTGTAGTTTTTTTTTTATGAAAAAGAGCTAAATCACTTTAGAGCAATGCCCTATGAAAAGCCCTTTTAAGGGCTACTGCTATAGTTTAATTTTTGTATAGGGTTTTTATTTTAGGGTGGTATTTTTTTTTTAAGTGGAGCATTAGTTTTAGAATAGGTATAACTGTGGGTTTTTTATGTAATGTTAGTTTTTTTGGAGGGAAAACTTAAGGGGTGTTAGAGGGTACTTTGTGATGAAGTGTGGCGGTTTAGGGGTTAATAGTGTAGTGGGGTACTTTGCGGTGGCCTAGGTGGCGGTTTAGGGGTTAATAGTGTAGTTTAGTGCAACTTTTTCCTCTGGTCAAACTCTTTACACAAACTTTCGTAAAACGTTTGAGCATTAAATGTGATCACTTTTACTATCACCTTGTAATACGAGCCAACCCATAGAAAATATGGGGGGGTGTAAATTACAGCAAGGTCGCACAAATGAATTTGTGGTAATTTAAACAGCATGCCGTCTGTAATATGGATTTGAGCATAAAAAAACACTGCAGTCCCGCGATCGCACTTACACTCCTTGCACTAATGAAAGCACGCCACTCGTAATCTGGTCCACAATTGGATTCATGGACAAATATTAACACATTAAATTAGAACACCATGATCAGATAAGCAAAATAACTGTCATACTCACCGAATGTAACAGAGTAGATGAGGTTGAACGAAGTTCATGGAGTTCAACCTATACAGATCCTACCTGATTTACAATAAAGAAGCTGCATATTGACCTTTCATTTATACAGTTAGAAGCCGACCCATTTAACACAAGCAATCATATCTCTTTTATCTAACCCATGTTTAAATGTATATAAGGTATAGGCAGTCACTACCTATTTAGGCGATGAGTTCCATAATCTGAATGTTCTTACCGTGAAAAAGGTTTGTTGCTGAAGATTAAATCTTTAATCGTGACCTCGTCACAAACAATTGCCTTGAAATAAACAGTGCTTCTGCCAACTCTGTATATGGGTCTTGGATAATTTGATTATAGTAATCATATCACCTCTCAAGTGTCTTTTTTCTAAAGTAGACTGACCCAATTTGGCTAACCTCTCCTCATGGTTTAAATCCTCCATTTCCCTTTATAAGTTTTCTGGCCCTTCTATGAACTTTTTCGAATTCTGCAATGTCCTTTTTTTCTTTTTCTTAAACCCCTTAAGGACCAACGACGTACACTGTATGTCGCTGGTCTTTCTATGGAGATTGTGTTATTAAAAGCGCTGTCTCACGCTATTTCTGGTGAACAGCAGGAAGGAGGAAACAAGAAAACCGTTAACGATCAGGGACATACAGGGTACGTCATGATCGTTAAGGGGTTAAAAAAAGATAGGTCCCCAAAACTGCACTCCATGCTCAGGAGAGGTCCTATTATAAACAAGAAAATCCTTAACGACCGAGGACGTGCAGGGTACG
Source organism: Bombina bombina (assembly GCF_027579735.1). NCBI lineage: Eukaryota > Metazoa > Chordata > Amphibia > Anura > Bombinatoridae > Bombina > Bombina bombina. The sequence goes on along the minus strand of NC_069504.1, from coordinate 1,101,267,874 downwards.
TCCTCTAAAGGATGTCAGTTAACGACCAAGGACGTACCCTGCACGTCCTCAGTCTGGAAAGCAGCTGGAAGCGATCCTGCTCGCTTCCAGCTGCTTTCCGGTTATTGCAGTGATGCCTCGACATCGAGGCATCCTGCAATAACACTTTCTGGCCATCCGATGCAGAGAGCCACTCTGTGGCCCTCTCTGCACCGGACATCGATGGCCGGTATTGGTGGGTGGGAGCCGACTTGGGAGGCGGGTGGGCGGCCATCGGTAAGCTCTGTAAGGTGGAGGGGGCGGGATCGGGGGCGGAGCCTTTGGGGGGGGGTGGCCGGGGGGGGTGGCGGGCGGGTGCGTGCACGGGGCGGGAGAGGGTGGGAACCGCTACACTACAGAAAAAAAGTTACAAGTAAAGTGTAAAAAAAAAAATGAAATAAACTTTTTTTTGAAGAGCATCTAAGGGATCTGGAAGGGGTGGGGGGTTGGTCTTGGGGGGGGGGGAGCTACACTACAGAAAAGGGACATTTTTTTTAAAAAGAAAGCATATTTTTCACTAAAATGGGTACTGGCAGACAGCTGCCAGTACCCAAGATGGCGCACATTAAGTCAGAGGGGGAGGGTTAGAGAGCTGTTTGGTGGGGGATCAGTGAGGTTGGGGGCTAAGGGGGATCCTACACAGAAGCATATGTAAATATGCTAAAAAAAAATGCACAAAAAAGCCCAAATTTTCCTTTTATTTTAGTACTGGCAGAGTTTCTGCCAGTACTTAAGATGGCGGGGACATTTGTGGGGTAGGGGAGGGAAGAGAGATGTTTGGGAGGGATCAGGGGGTCTGATGTTTCAGGTGGGAGGCTGATCTCTACACTAAAGCTAAAATTAACCCTGCAAGCTCCCTACAAGCTACCTAATTAACCCCTTCACTGCTAGCCATAATACACGTGTGATGCGCAGCGCCATTTAGCAGCATTCTAATTACCAAAAAGCAACGCCAAAGTCATATATGTCTGCTATTTCTGAACAAAGGGGATCCCAGAGAAGCATTTACAACCATTTGTGCCATAATTGCACAAGCTGTTTGTAAATGATTTCAGGGAGAAACCTAAAATTGTGAAAAATTTTAAGTTTTTTTTATTTGCTCGCATTTAGCGGTGAAATGGTGGCATGAAATATACCAAAATGGGCCTAGATCAATACTTGGGGTTGTCTACTACACACTAAAAATACCCCAAAAAGCTCCTTACATGCTCCCTAATTAACCCCTTCACTGCTGGGCATAATACACGTGTGGTGCGCAGTGGCATTTAGCGGCCTTCTAATTACCAAAAAGCAATGCCAAAGCCATATATGTCTGCTATTTCTGAACAAAGGGGATCCCAGAGAAGAATTTACAACCATTTATGCCATAATTGCACAAGCAGTTTGTAAATAATTTCAGTGAGAAACTGAAAGTTTGTGAAAAAATTTGTGAAAAAGTGAACGATTTTTTGTATTTGATCGCATTTGGCGGTGAAATGGTGGCATGAAATATACCAAAATGGGCCTAGATCAATACTTTGGGATGTCTACTAAAAAAAAATATATATATACATGTCAATGGATATTCAAGGATTCCTGAAAGATATTAGTGTTCGAATGTAACTAGCGTTAATTTTGAAAAAAAAAAAATGGTTTGAAAATTGCAAAGTGCTACTTGTATTTATGGCCCTATAAGTTACCAAAAAAGCAAAGAAGATGTAAACATTGGGTATTTCTAAACTCAGGACAAAATTTTGAAACTATTTAGCATGGGTGTTTTTTGGTGGTTGTAGATATGTAACAGATTTTGGGGTTCAAAGTTAGAAAAAGTGTGTTTTTTTCCATTTTTCCTCATATTTTATAAATTTTTTTTATAGTAAATGATAAGATATGATGAAAATAATGGTATTTTTAGAAAGTCCATTTAATGGCGAGAAAAACGGTATATAATATGTGTGGGTACAGTAAATGAGTAAGAGGAAAATTTCAGCTAAACACAAACACCGCAGAAATGTAAAAATAGCCTTGGTCCCAAACGGACAGAAAATGGAAAAGTGCTCTGGTCACTAAGGGGTTAATGACCAGCAACGTACAGCGTACCTTGAACTGCACTCCATACGCAAGGTGAGGTCCTACTAGGATGATGTCAAGATGAATATTTTAACTTTAGGATCTGTAGCTGTATTTTTAGGGAAACTTTATTTATTAGCTCTAGATCCTGTTAGGCCTGGGCAACATTCACAAAGACAAAATATTTATTTAACAAAAGTATTCAAACTTTTAATGTTTGTTTACATGAGGTTTACATTATTTACAAAATTATGGTACAAATATTTCCAGAACAATCGCTACCACTGGCGATATTTGGTTGAATGCAATGAAAACAAACAGATACATGTGTAGGACTCATAGCAGCAGAAAATAACTGCAATTACAATTGTAAATAACAAATTAAATGGATGCAATACTAAAACATTTTCTTTGTACCGTTGTAAATTGAAAGTTTAAAACACATTACAGTGAAAAATAGATACACACATGCTGAATAAAAACAGCTTTTTCAGTGTGAGTTGCGCCTATCAGCCAATGAGCAGCAGAGTCCCAGGACTCAGTTAAACACAACCAGGCACTTTCAGTTAATATAACATTAAATTTAAGCAGCTTAGGTTTTAGTTTTTCTTAATTTAAACAATATTTTAACATTATTAAAAGGTATATGAAACCCAAAAATGTTTTTCACGATTCACCTTTTAAAAAGCTTTCTAATTTATTTCTATTACCATTTTTTCTTAGTTCTCTTGGTATCTTATGTTGAAAACCAGGGACGTATGCTTAGGAGTCGACCCATTTCTAAAGCACTATATGGCAGCAGTTTTGCAAGAATGTTATACATGTGCAAGATCACTAGAGGGCAGCACTATTTCTTGTATTGTAGTGCTCCAGATGCCTACCTAGGTATTTCTTCAACACAGAGTATCATGGGAACAAAGCAAATTTGATAATAGAAGTAAATTGGAACTTTTTTTTTATTTTTTTAAATGGTATTCTCGATCTGAATCACAGAAGAAAATGTTTGGGTTTTATATCCCTTTAACTGCTGGTGTTTGATACCCGTGATAGAAAAAAGGTAAGTACCATGTCTTTTTAAATAGCACAATTACTGGAGAGAATCGATGTCACATTGCAAACAGTTTGGATTCTGAACTTGAACAAAACACATATGGTTTGGAGTAAGTATATGGTATTTCACACAAACCCAGAGTTAGTAAATATTTCAGTAGCTGCTGAGACGTCTCCCCCTTCAAAAAGACAGCTGTATAGTAAAGAAATACTGAAACGAAGCTGCAATTTAAAGCCGACTCCCCATGCCCTGTAAATGCAGATCTGAGCAACATTTACCAACGCTAGATGGTGCCTTTCCCCAATGAAGAGTGCAATGTTTTATTTACGGAATGCATAAACGTGTTAAAGAAAATGATATAGTGGTAGAGCCCTACTGCTTGCATGTGCTTATTTAACTATATGTTTAAATACTTAGCATGAGTTAAAAATCAGCTCCAGCACAGCATAATTAGGACTTAGCTTAACATATCTGGAGCCAACGACAAGACATATTGTGTAGCTACCAATCAGCAGCTAGCTTCTAGTAGTGTACTGCAGTCTATGCTTTTCAACAAAGGATATTTAAGAATCAAAGTAAATTTGATAACTGAAGTAATTTGAAATGTCTCTTAGAAAATACACGCTCTGTATAGTGTGAAAGCTTAATTTGGACTCGTACCTTTAAATATTAAATTAAATCTATCTGGAGTCACTTTGAGGTTTAGCTTTTTAAAATATAAAATCTGGGAGCACAAAATAGTATTGTAAAAATAAAGCGGATAAACAAAGTAAATTATGGCCACAAAACTTTTGTACTGGGACATGTAAGGGATATTAAGAGTATACTGTATATTGCAGAATCACATTATCAGTAAAAACTAAGTTAAAAAATGTTTCCAGCAGGATAAAGGAACTAAGGCACTTTGTCTCTTAACTACCTGAGTTAAGGGTAAAAACATAATTTATGTAAGAACTTACCTGATAAATTCATTTCTTTCATATTAGCAAGAGTCCATGAGCTAGTGACGTATGGGATATACATTCCTACCAGGAGGGGCAAAGTTTCCCAAACCTCAAAATGCCTATAAATATACCCCTCACCACACCCACAATTCAGTTTAACGAATAGCCAAGAAGTGGGGTGATAAGAAAAAAAGTGCGAAAGCATATAAAATAAGGAATTGGAATAATTGTGCTTTATACAAAAAAATCATAACCACCACAAAAAAGGGCGGGCCTCATGGACTCTTGCTAATATGAAAGAAATGAATTTATCAGGTAAGTTCTTACATAAATTATGTTTTCTTTCATGTAATTAGCAAGAGTCCATGAGCTAGTGACGTATGGGATAATGACTACCCAAGATGTGGATCTTTCCACGCAAGAGTCACTAGAGAGGGAGGGATAAAATAAAGACAGCCAATTCCTGCTGAAAATAATCCACACCCAAAATAAAGTTTAATGAAAAACATAAACAGAAGATTCAAACTGAAACCGCTGCCTGAAGTACTTTTCTACCAAAAACTGCTTCAGAAGAAGAAAACACATCAAAATGATAGAATTTAGTAAAAGTATGCAAAGAGGACCAAGTTGCTGCTTTGCAAATCTGATCAACCGAAGCTTCATTCCTAAACGCCCAGGAAGTAGAAACTGACCTAGTAGAATGAGCTGTAATCCTTTGAGGCGGAGTTTTACCCGACTCGACATAGGCATGATGAATTAAAGATTTCAACCAAGATGCCAAAGAAATGGCAGAAGCTTTCTGGCCTTTTCTAGAACCGGAAAAGATAACAAATAGACTAGAAGTCTTTCGGAAAGACTTAGTAGCTTCAACATAATATTTCAAAGCTCTAACAACATCCAAAGAATGCAATGATTTCTCCTTAGAATTCTTAGGATTAGGACATAATGAAGAAACCACAATTTCTCTACTAATGTTGTTGGAATTCACAACCTTAGGTAAAAATTCAAAAGAAGTTCGCAACACTGCCTTATCCTGATGAAAAATCAGAAAAGGAGACGCACAAGAAAGAGCAGATAATTTAGAGACTCTTCTGGCAGAAGAGATCGCCAAAAGGAACAAAACTTTCCAAGAAAGTAATTTAATGTCCAATGAATGCATAGGTTCAAACGGAGGAGCTTGAAGAGCCCCCAGAACCAAATTCAAACTCCAAGGAGGAGAAATTGACTTAATGACAGGTTTTATACGAACCAAAGCTTGTACAAAACAATGAATATCAGGAAGATTAGCAATCTTTCTGTGAAAAAGAACAGAAAGAGCAGAGATTTGTCCTTTCAAAGAACTTGCGGATAAACCTTTATCTAAACCATCCTGAAGAAACTGTAAAATTCTCGGAATTCTAAAAGAATGCCAAGAAAAATGATGAGAAAGACACCAAGAAATATAAGTCTTCCAGACTCTATAATATATCTCTCTGGATACAGATTTACGAGCCTGTAACATAGTATTAATCACAGAGTCAGAGAAACCTCTTTGACTAAGAATCAAGCGTTCAATCTCCATACCTTTAAATTTAAGGATTTGAGATCCTGATGGAAAAAAGGACCTTGCGACAGAAGGTCTGGTCTTAGTGGAAGAGTCCACGGATGGCAAGAGGCCATCCGGACAAGATCCGCATACCAAAACCTGTGAGGCCATGCCGGAGCTACCAGCAGAACAAACGAGCATTCCTTCAGAATCTTGGAGATTACTCTTGGAAGAAGAACTAGAGGCGGAAAGATATAGGCAGGATGATACTTCCAAAATCTAGCACAAACTTACTTCACCACCTCCATAGGAGGCAAAGTTTGTAAAACTGAATTGTGGGTGTGGTGAGGGGTGTATTTATAGGCATTTTGAGATTTGGGAAACTTTGCCCCTCCTGGTAGGAATGTATATCCCATACGTCACTAGCTCATGGACTCTTGCTAATTACATGAAAGAAATATATATATACTGATATAACACAACCCCCCCCCCTTTACTGCAGTGTCTCCCCAAGTTTTTATGGAAGTTGTGACAAATTCTTCAGTAACCCTGTGAAGACTATGAAAGGTAAAATAAATAATAATTAATACATAATCACTCCAACATCCAAAAATCGCCTTGTCCAGAGTGAAGGACACTGGGATATTCCATTAAAAAGGACAAAAACTATTTTAATTAATGAAAATAAAACATTGTATTTTACTGTTAAATGTGCATGTACCACACTTTCTAGATAAGTTTTACCCTACTATGTAATACACAAGCAGTGCACAAACTAACTTACAGCTAACTCTAATTGGCCAGAATCAAGGGATATATGATTAAACACATTCACTAGGGGTTAAGTGGTTTAGTCTGGCTTGCAAAACCCTGTGCACTGCGCTAAGGGTATTTTTAAATAATTTTGTAATTAGATCTTTTACAATCCAGTGCAGAATTGTAGATCCATCATACTAATATATAAAGTGACCTTAATAAAATGCCTAATATAAAATGGCACCGCAGGATTCCACAGAATAATTTATGGGTTAATCTTTTGATAAGACACTGCACCCAGTCAGAGCCTGGTCTGTTAATACGAACACAAGTTAAACCAGGTACCTGCTGAAAGGAATGGCCCCTGCTTCAGAGCAATATATCCTGCTCACTTTGCAGAAAACCCCCCCAGACAGATAACTGTAAGGTAGTACACATCAGTATAGATTAGACAATTAGACCACAGGAAATGTGCCCATCAGGACCATTCTAGTAATACAGTATACGTACTTGATTATCTTTCTTTGTACAACGTATAAGTGATGCACGAAGGGGATACATATTCACATGTTAAATATATACTACACATATCTTATGTACAATTCAGGTGCCAAAGCTTCTCTACTTGAGGCGTAAAAAAGGTAACAATATAGCACCGGACTGCTGTGTCATGTTAAATAAATTCCTATTTACAATATAAAAAAAACTGGCAGAGTTTATATACACATTAAAAAAAAAAAAGTTGTGGATTTCTCAAGCACCAAATTATTAAGAGTTCTTTGGCAGCAGGAAAGGGAGAACCCTTTGCCTTAGATCTGGGAGATGGTCACTATAATGTTGGTCTCGTTGCTTGGGCGAGTTGTGCTTCTGGTTGAGAATTTTCAGTTTTCTTGCGGCAACACGGATTGAAAAGTTTAGCGTCAATAATAATCTCTCCATGAAGGCCTTCATAAACAATGCCACAGCACACCTTCTGTCTAAAGAAAGAATACAAAACAAAGAAATAAAAACTACTGTATTAGTCAAAAAGTACCAAAACAATAAACAAATAATAGTAATAAAATTATATATACATACACACACAGTGGGACAAAAAAGTATTTAGTCAGCCACCAATTGTGCAAGTTCTCCCACTTAAGAAGATGAGAGAGGCCAGTAATTTTCATCATAGGTATACCTCAACTATGAGAGACAAAATGTGGAAACAAATCCAGACAATCACATTGTCTGATTTGGAAATAATTTATTTGCATATTATGGTGGAAAATAAGTACTTGGTCACCTACAAACAAGCAAAATTTCTGGCTCTCACAGACCTGTATCTTCTTCAAGAGGCTCCTCTGTCCTCCACTCATTACCTGTATTAATGTTACCTGTTTGAACTTGTTATCAGTATAAAAGACACCTGTCCACAACTTCAAACAGTCACACTCCAAACTCCACTATGGTGAAGACCAAAGAGCTGTCGAAGGACACCAGAAATAAAATTGTAGACCTGCACCAGGCTGGGAAGACTGAATCTGCAATAGGTAAGCAGCTTGGTGTGAAGAAATCAACTGTGGGAGCAATAATTAGAAAATGGAAGACATACAAGACTACTGATAACCTCCCTCGATCTGGGGCTCCACACATGATCATTTTGACCCCACGGGGTGAGAGCTTAAGAACGGTGAGCAAACATCCCAGAACCACACGGGGGGACCTAGTGAATGACCTGCAGAGAGCTGGGACCAACGTAACAAAGGCTACCATCAGTAACACACTACGCCGCCAGGGACTCATATCCTGCAGTGCCAGACGTGTCCCCCTACTTAAACCAGTACATGTCCGGGCCCATCTGAAGTATGCTAGAGAGCATTTGGATGATCCAGAAGCGGATTGGGAGAATGTCATATGGTCAGATGAAACCAAAGTAGAACTGTTTGGTAGAAACACAACTTGTCGTGTTTGGAGGAGAGGGAATGCCGAGTTGCAACCGAAGAACACCATACCTACTGTGAAGCATGGGTGTGGCAACATCATGCTTTGGGGCTGTTTCTCTGCAAAGGGAACAGGACGACTGATCCGTGTACATGAAAGAATGAATGGGGCCATGTATTGTGAGATTTTGAGTGCAAACCTCCTTTCATCAGCAAGGGCATTGAAGATGAAACATGGCTGAGTCTTTCAGCATGACAATGATCCAAAACACACCGCCCGTGCAACGAAGGAGTGGCTTCGTAAGAAGCATTTCAAGGTCCTGGAGTGGCCTAGCCAGTCTCTAGATCTCAACCCCATAGAAAACCTTTGGAGGGAGTTGAAAGTCTGTGTTGCCCAGCGACAGCCCCAAAACATCACTGCTCTAGAGGAGATCTGCATGCAGGAATGGGCCAACATACCAGCAACAGTGTGTGACAACCTTGTGAAGACTTACAGAAAACGTTTGACTTATGTCATTGCCAACAAAGGATATATAACAAAGTATTGAGATGAACTTTTGATATTGACCAAATACTTATTTTCCACCATGATATGCAAATAAATTATTTCCAAATCAGACAATGTGATTGTCTGGATTTGTTTCCACATTTTGTCTCTCATAGTTGAGGTATACCTATGATGAAAATTACAGGCCTCTCTCATCTTCTTAAATGGGAGAACTTGCACAATTGGTGGCTGACTAAATACTTTATCCAATTTTTTTTTTATGTCATGATTCGGATAGAGCAGGCAATTTTAAGCAACTTTCTAATTTACTCCTATTATCAATTTTTCTTCATTCTCTTACTATCTTTATTTTTAGCACCCAGGTGCTGAAACAAAAACGGGCTGGCTCCTAAGCTTAAATTCCTGCTTTTCAAATAAAGATACCAAGAGAATAGGGCTGCAACTAACGATTATTTTCATAATCGATCGGCAGATTATTTTTTCGATTAATCGACTAATCGGATAAACAGAGAATCAATAATAGTTTTCTATGTTTTAAATAAAATCCACATAATGAGTGTTACAAATATAAACTTCAGACTAAAACTTTACATTAACACAACTGTTTCTTCAATTTGTAAGCAGCAGAGCACATTTTTATAATTAAACAAAACAAAACCACAAACTGTTTGAAAAGAGGTAGAACTAGAAAGAGTTAGACTATCCCTGTTAATAACATTCTGTTATTCACTCTTTCAGAAACTTTGCATTGAAATGCAAAAATCTCAACATGTCCACATGCTTCTGGCTAAGGCTGGTTCTCTGTTTGCAGCTATATTTCCTGCAGCAGAGAAAAGGCTGTTGAGGTGTATAAGTAGGGTTTTGCCAATTTCACCAAAGTGGGATATTTATCTTTGTTAGCTCTTCACCAATGCTAAATGTTTTCTACCTTGGCAAGGGGCCTCTCAATAAAGTAACCATTGACTTCATTCTAACATAAAAATATCTTGAATATCTATATGCAATGGTAAATAACCAGCTATAAGCTTAGGGGAAATATCTAGTCCGCTCTAAAAATAACGAATATATACTTATAAAGGTTGAATCTGGTACATATTATCACAATTTATTAAAAATATAAAAAAAAAAAAAAAAAAATCAAAAAGCGCTAAGGACTGTATATCAATAACAGGACAAAGCCTTACACATGTATTTATACAGTACATATAATCAGCAATAGCAAGCAATACGCTAATAATTGTGCAAACAGATAATAGTGCACGTCAATTTAAATAACTCCCATCAATCTAGGGGCTAGGTATAAATAACAAGCTCAGCACTATATCAAAGTTTAGTTCCAAATCACCTGATTTAATATAAACAATCCAAATGATGACTACTATATCTGGGTTGCACATAAGCCAGGGGTAGTTGTAAACGTATACTGTCCTGAAAAAGTGAAAAGTAGACGTCTGTTGACGTCCTTTAGGCTAAGGACATAACCATAAAACACAATACCATGTGCAGGAGTTCATTGGAGTGAAGCAGCTGGTGTTGTGCACAGACCAACTAATTGCAAACCAACTAATCTATTAATCGATTATGAGATTCGTTGACAACTATTTTCATAATCGATTATTATTGATTATGACGATTAGTTGTTGCAGCTCTACAATAGAACAAAGTCAATTTGATACTAGGAGTAAATTAGAAAGTTGCTTACAAATACATGCTCTGTCTGAATCATGAAAGAACACATTTGGGTTTCATATCCCTTTAATAAATAAATTGATAATATTTCTGATCTAAAGTGGATCCTCACCTTGTCCAATAGGTGGGATCGAGGCAGGAGAAGAATGAGCTTCTCTTGGGGGCAGATCTGACTTCAGTATCAGTGTCCGTATCGGAAGGATTGCTGCAGGTCGTGGAATATGCTGGGGACATACTTGAAGAGCTCTGAGCATCAGAAACTGAAGAGAGAAAAGGAGTCACTGCATAAACTGCAACATTCTGCCATGGTCTCTAATACGCCATGCAAACAAAATACATTGCTATTCATTACCCGCTCGTAAAAGCAATAATTTGCCTGTAAAATCAATAGAGCTGCACCTATATTGGGAATCTTAAATGAATGGGCCACAAACCACATACAATGTACTTTATTACAAATTAACTCCTTAATGACCAGACTCTTTTTCAATTTTCTTACCCTTAAGGACCAGGGCTATTTTTACATTTCTGCGGTGTCTGTTTAGCTGTCATTTTCCTCTTACTCATTTACTGTACCCACAAATTATATATCGTTTTTCTCGCCATTAAATGGACTTTCTAAAGATACCAATAATTTTCCTCATATCATATCATACAATTTACTATAAAAAAAAAACTTAAAAAAAAAAAAACACACACTTTTTCTAATTTTGACCCCGAAAATCTGCTACACATCTACAACCAACAAAAAACTCCCATGCTAAATAATTTCTAAATTTTGCCCTGAGTTTAGAAATACCCAATGTTTACATGTTCTTTGCAAGTTATAAGGCAACAAGTAGCATGTTGCCATTTCCAAACCATCCCCCCCCCCCCAAAATTAGCGATAGTTACATTGGAACACTGATATCTGTCAGGAATCCCTGAAAATCCCTTGACATGTATATATATATATATTTTTTTTGTAGACAACCCAAACTATTGATCTAGGCCCATTTTGGTATATTTCATGCCACCATTTCACCGCCAAATGCGATTAAAAAAAAAAAGAAAAATTGTTAATTTTTTCACAAACTTTAGGTTTCTCACTGAAATTATTTACAAACAGCTTGTGCAATTATGGCACAAATGGTTGTAAATGCTTCTCTGGGATCCCCTTTGTTCAGAAATAGAAGATATTTATGGCTTTGGTATTACTTTTTGGTAATTAGAAGGCCGCTAAATGCCGCTGCGCACCACACTTGTATCATGCCCAGCAGTTAAGGGGTTAATTTTAGCTTTAGTGTAGAGATCAGCCTCCCACCTGACACATCCCACCCTGACCCCCCCTCAAACAGCTCTTTTCCCTCCCCCACAAGTGTCACCGCCATCTTAAAGTGAATGTAAATTTTTTTTTTTTTTTTTTTTTTTTTTATAGTAACTTTTTATTTTGTTTTAAAAACATAAGTAACAATTGGGGACACGCAGGTCCCCTGCTCTAATAGGTACAAACAAGGTATTTGGACACGCAGGTCCGAAATAGATGAACACACATACTGAAAAGATGCAATTAATAAGGCCTATGAGCACCCTGGAAAGGGAAAACATGAGATAAATGTTCCCTTAAGCACATACATGAATAGCATTATATGGAACCATAATTCCCCATCCAAGGAACACACAAGTTAGGTCTAGTCAATGAGGAAGCTTATACTTCTGTGATATCAAAGGGTTTGCGGCGAAAATAGTTCGCCTAATTTGAGCCCTGGAGTGGGCTCTGTATGTGGGGGGGGGGGGGGGGGGGGGGGGGTGAACGTGCGCAAAATATCTACTGTAAGTAAACATAGAGGCGATTAGCCATTGCACAATATAATAAATTAAACAAAGTGTAGAGTGGTCTGGGCTTAATATAAATGTCATAACTTTCTTTATGGTATAATATGATATAATATATCGGGCCCTAGACTCTTATGGGTTACATGAAACTAGTCACCTGCAGGACTGAAAACCCTCCTATCATGCTATGGGGTCTAGTTACACATCCTCACCAGATTGAGTAGTTAAGGCTTGCATATATCCTGTGGGAGTAAGTTATCTCATAGACAATACATCAAAACAGGATACCTGTATTAGTGAAATGCAATTCCCCTCATAACATCTCGCTATATAAGAAGAATTTATATCAATTGATCTTAGGTTGCCACCTTCAAGGTTTTAAGCTTCCTTTATGTGTACTCCCTCAAGGCCCTGGCCACTGGTCCAGAAGGAAAAACACAAATTATGAAAGGATAGTCTTGAACAATAATGAAATAATAATGATACACATAAGCACAGTAGTAGATTGCAATTGTCCCTGCCAGGGGCCCCCTCTAACCCCCAGCCAGGACAGACACAAAAAATGGCTTGTCATTATCATTAGAGGCCTCATATCAGTGACCCAAGATCAATATAATTGTAAGGTAGCTGCTAGGACAGCTGTTTCCCGGACACTTATGTAGATGTCTCTCCTGAGGCTCCCCACTAACCCCCAGGTGAGGTATAAAGTCAAGATGTCCGCAGCCACTATTATATTAACACTCAGCAAGCTATATGGAGAAGGCAACAGTAAGTTAAATTAACATTGAAGTCCCACAGCATAAATATCATACATTAAGGTAGTGGGATGTCCCAGGCTATAGAGTTGAGTATGAGATAAGCCTAGTGTTAGACCCTTGATATAAGAGAGCCATAACATGCAACATATATTATTAGTGTGTATACATTGTGAAATAGAGCCAAAATAAAACACTCACTGTGGATATAGGAGTTTTCTGACCCATCCTCTAACACACAATTGCAATGTAAATGCAAGCAGACTCATCTCTAACTGTGTCTAGTTGTGAGCTGCATATAGAAAAGTAGATGTGTCTGTAGAAGGCGTCACAATAAATGTATAACCAGGAATATTGGAGCAGACCCAAGCAATACAGGAAGCCAAGCGTGTACAAAATGTGCCATGCATAGAGCATAATTAAACCTCTACTCCCCTCCGGTGGCAGAAAATGGTAATTACATCTTTCAACAGAAAATATACATTTAAATCTAAATTCTGCCGTGCAGTGAATTTTTATACAAATGACTCAAATTATTGAGGTCAAAGGAGCTTAAGAATGTGGATCAACTGTGTATATATATGTGAGAAAAGCCTTCAGGGGACAGTTGTCATATTTAGCCAGGTCACATAAGTGGACAATCACTGTTGTAAGTCCGATTTCTGCCATGCCATTATTAATACACATTCTCCCCCTCCTCCTGAACAAATTGAGAGCAATTCAATCGGTCCTATAGTGTAACATGCAAACGTATGCTAGGCACATAAGTAATATAGAAAACAAAGCATTGGTATGTAGATCATTTGGAACACATAATAGGATTGGCTACATCTCACTAAAGTACCACTGCGTAATATTCAAAAGTAAAGATACTGGTAGTATTGAAACACATGTGTTCCTAGTAGGAATTAGAATGAACAGGGAGTAAAAACATCAATATATATTAAAGTCGCAGCTAAATAGTTCCCCAATGAGTATTGTTGACTTTTTCACACCAAACATAAAATAAAAGTAAAGTCTCAGAGTCCTTGCTCTTCAAACAGAATCAGTTGAAGGGACACAGATAAGATCGTTCTCCTCATTGTCCTCCTATGAAATAATCTGTCCCATTACCCCACACCAACCGTAGGCAGCAAAGAGAGAGAGAGAGCAGCAAAGACACTTCTACAAGCTGAGGCCCTTCCACTATGTTTAGCCACCAACATATTGCGGGAGCATGTCCTGTCTCAGCCAGGATAACATGGTCAGCAGAAATGGAGCCTGTATTCAAGTCAGTTCCCACCACATTGTCAGAAGTCAGCTCACTGATCGATATTGAAGGGACCTTTAGAACTGCTCCGGTGCAACTCAGCCACATGTCACAATCAGTAAAGGGAATTGGTCCTATCTCCACACGATGCGGACCATCTACAGCTGACTGTCTCCCTTCCATATTCAAAGTGCTATACTCACAAGTCACTTCAGGTAAAGGTGAAGCAGGCAGAAACAAATCCTGTGCAGGAACAGCAGTCTCACTCTCACCAACTCTTGTTTCAGCGCTGTCCACGATGTTTGAGGGCCTGAACCCAGCGAGACCCAGGGTCTGGTAAAGCAGTGTCTCCATTCTGAGAGAATGGCGATGCAAGACATTGCGCAGATCAGCTTCCCAGGTATCAATTGCGGCAGCAGATCTTAGAGTAGGAGGCATTATTGGCTGTCTTAATGGCTTGAGAGTCACTGTATAGGATTATAGATCTCTGGAAAGACAGCAACCACGTGGCCCATCTGCCGCACGTAGATAGAGTAGATTAGCTTGAAATTAACTGCTAAGTTGCGGTATCTTGCTTCATGTAGTTTCTTGAGGGTACTATAGGACAGATCTTATGACTTTTACATCAAAATTTTTGTAGTAAATCCCATATTAGGCATAATGAAGTCAGGAGCTCCACTAAAACATGACCAGTCACTTTGGCTTCAGGCTCCGCCCCCCCCGTGAATGTAAATTTTGATGTTTAAGTGCCGGTTTGTAAAAATTCAATTAAAAACAGGGGCACTTTAATTCATCAAAATTTACATTTCACTCCTGTTGTGAAAAAATATAAATAAAACACCTTTTAATCTTCACAGCAGCTCCAGCTTCCTCCGGTAGTCGCAAGCCATTTCTGATGTCAGAAATGATGGATAGGTCATCCTCCAATCACAGCTTCCCCCCCTGGGGGAATCAGTGTCTGATTCAACGCTGTGATTGGATGAAGCCGGATTCCTCATTTTAGACCCAGATAGAGGCTTTGCAACGGGTGGAGGAAGCTGGAGCTGCTGTGAAGTTTTTTTTCACAACAGGAGTGAAATGTAAATTTTGATGAATTAAAGTGCCCCTGTTTTTAATCGAATTTTTAAAAAAACAGAATTTATGTTTACCTGATAAATTACTTTCTCCAACGGTGTGTCCGGTCCACGGCGTCATCCTTACTTGTGGGATATTCTCTTCCCCAACAGGAAATGGCAAAGAGCCCAGCAAAACTGGTCACATGATCCCTCCTAGGCTCCGCCTTCCCCAGTCATTCGACCGACGTAAAGGAGGAATATTTGCATAGGAGAAATCATATGATACCGTGGTGACTGTAGTTAGAGAAAATAAATCATCAGACCTGATTAAAAAACCAGGGCGGGCCGTGGACCAGACACACCGTTGGAGAAAGTAATTTATCAGGTAAACATAAATTCTGTTTTCTCCAACATAGGTGTGTCCGGTCCACGGCGTCATCCTTACTTGTGGGAACCAATACCAAAGCTTTAGGACACGGATGATGGGA
Source organism: Bombina bombina (assembly GCF_027579735.1). Classification (NCBI taxonomy): domain Eukaryota; kingdom Metazoa; phylum Chordata; class Amphibia; order Anura; family Bombinatoridae; genus Bombina; species Bombina bombina. The sequence goes on along the minus strand of NC_069504.1, from coordinate 1,101,252,053 downwards.
GGGAGCAAATCAGGTCACCTAGATGGAAGGCACCACGGCTTGCAAAACCTTTCTCCCAAAAATAGCCTCAGAAGAAGCAAAAGTATCAAATTTGTAAAATTTGGTAAAAGTGTGCAGTGAAGACCAAGTCGCTGCCTTACATATCTGATCAACAGAAGCCTCGTTCTTGAAGGCCCATGTGGAAGCCACGGCCCTAGTGGAATGAGCTGTGATTCTTTCAGGAGGCTGCCGTCCGGCAGTCTCATAAGCCAATCTGATGATGCTTTTAAGCCAAAAAGATAGAGAGGTAGAAGTTGCCTTTTGACCTCTCCTTTTACCAGAATAAACAACAAACAAGGAAGATGTTTGTCTGAAATCCTTTGTAGCCTCTAAATAGAATTTTAGAGCACGAACTACATCCAAATTGTGTAATAAACGTTCCTTCTTTGAAACTGGATTCGGACACAAAGAAGGCACGACTATCTCCTGGTTAATATTTTTGTTAGAAACAACTTTCGGAAGAAAACCAGGTTTAGTACGCAAAACCACCTTATCTGCATGGAACACCAGATAAGGAGGAGAACACTGCAGAGCAGATAACTCTGAAACTCTTCTAGCAGAAGAAATTGCAACCAAAAACAAAACTTTCCAAGATAATAACTTGATATCAACGGAATGTAGGGGTTCAAACGGAACCCCCTGAAGAACTGAAAGAACTAAATTGAGACTCCAAGGAGGAGTCAAAGGTTTGTAAACAGGCTTGATTCTAACCAGAGCCTGAACAAAAGCTTGAACATCTGGCACCGCCGCCAGCTTTTTGTGAAGTAAAACAGATAAAGCAGAAATCTGTCCCTTCAAATAACTTGCAGATAATCCTTTCTCCAAACCTTCTTGAAGAAAGGATAGAATCTTAGGAATTTTTATCTTGTTCCATGGGAATCCTTTAGATTCACACCAACAGATATATTTTTCCATATTTTATGGTAGATTTTTCTAGTTACAGGCTTTCTAGCCTGAACAAGAGTATCAATGACAGAATCTGAGAACCCTCGCTTTGATAAAATCAAGCGTTCAATCTCCAAGCAGTCAGTTGGAGTGAGGCCAGATTCGGATGTTCGAACGGACCTTGAACAAGAAGGTCCTGTCTCAAAGGTAGCTTCCACGGTGGAGCCGATGACATATTCACCAGATCTGCATACCAAGTCCTGCGTGGCCACGCAGGAGCTATCAAGATCACCGATACCCTCTCCTGTTTGATCCTGGCTACCAGCCTGGGAATGAGAGGAAACGGTGGGAACACATAAGCTAGGTTGAAGCTCCAAGGTGCTACTAGTGCATCCACTAGAGTCGCCTTGGGATCCCTGGATCTGGACCCGTAGCAAGGAACCTTGAAGTTCTGACGAGACGCCATCAGATCCATGTCTGGAATGCCCCACAATTGAATTATTTGGGCAAAGATTTCCGGATGGAGTTCCCACTCCCCCGGATGAAATGTCTGACGACTCAGAAAATCCGCTTCCCAATTTTCCACTCCTGGGATGTGGATTGCAGACAAGTGGCAGGAGTGAGTCTCCGCCCATTGAATTATTCTGGTCACTTCTTCCATCGCCAGGGAACTCCTTGTTCCCCCCTGATGGTTGATATACGCAACAGTCGTCATGTTGTCTGATTGAAACCGTATGAATTTGGCCTTTGCTAGCTGAGGCCAAGCCTTGAGAGCATTGAATATCGCTCTCAGTTCCAGAATATTTATCGGGAGAAGAGATTCTTCCCGAGACCAAAGACCCTGAGCTTTCAGGGGTTCCCAGACCGCGCCCCAGCCCACCAGACTGGCGTCGGTCGTGACAATGACCCACTCTGGTCTGCGGAAGCTCATCCCTTGTGACAGGTTGTCCAGGGACAGCCACCAACGGAGTGAATCTCTGGTCCTCTGATCTACTTGTATCGTCGGAGACAAGTCTGTATAATCCCCATTCCACTGACTGAGCATGCACAGTTGTAATGGTCTTAGATGAATTCCCGCAAAAGGAACCATGTCCATTGCCGCGACCATCAAACCTATTACTTCCATGCACTGCGCTATGGAAGGAAGAAGAACAGAATGAAGTACTTGACAAGAGCTTAGAAGTTTTGATTTTCTGGCCTCTGTCAGAAAAATCCTCATTTCTAAGGAGTCTATTATTGTTCCCAAGAAGGGAACTCTTGTTGACGGAGATAGAGAACTTTTTTCTACGTTCACTTTCCACCCGTGAGATCTGAGAAAGGCCAGGACAATGTCCGTATGAGCCTTTGCTTGTGGTAGGGACGACGCTTGAATCAGTATGTCGTCCAAGTAAGGTACTACTGCAATGCCCCTTGGTCTTAGCACCGCTAGAAGGGACCCTAGTACCTTTGTGAAAATTCTTGGAGCAGTGGCTAATCCGAATGGAAGTGCCACAAATTGGTAATGCTTGTCCAGAAAGGCGAACCTTAGGAACCGATGATGTTCCTTGTGGATAGGAATATGTAGATACGCATCCTTTAAATCCACCGTGGTCATGAATTGACCTTCCTGGATGGTAGGAAGAATTGTCCGAATGGTTTCCATTTTGAACGATGGAACCTTGAGAAATTTGTTTAGGATCTTGAGATCTAAGATTGGTCTGAATGTTCCCTCTTTTTTGGGAACTATGAACAGATTGGAGTAGAATCCCATCCCTTGTTCTCCTAATGGAACAGGATGAATCACTCCCATTTTTAACAGGTCTTCTACACAATGTAAGAATGCCTGTCTTTTTATGTGGTCTGAAGACAATTGAGACCTGTGGAACCTTCCCCTTGGGGGTAGCTCCTTGAATTCCAGAAGATAACCTTGGGAGACTATTTCTAGCGCCCAAGGATCCAGAACATCTCTTGCCCAAGCCTGAGCGAAGAGAGAAAGTCTGCCCCCCACCAGATCCGGTCCCGGATCGGGGGCCAACATCTCATGCTGTCTTGGTAGCAGTGGCAGGTTTCTTGGCCTGCTTACCTTTGTTCCAGCCTTGCATTGGCCTCCAGGCTGGCTTGGTTTGAGAAGTATTACCCTCTTGCTTAGAGGATGTAGAACTTGCGGCTGGTCCGTTTCTGCGAAAGGGACGAAAATTTGGTTTATTTTTAGCCTTAAAAGACCTATCCTGAGGAAGGGCGTGGCCCTTACCCCCAGTGATATCTGAAATAATCTCTTTCAAGTCAGGGCCAAACAGCGTTTTCCCCTTGAAAGGTATGTTAAGCAATTTGTTCTTGGAGGACGCATCCGCTGACCAAGACTTTAGCCAAAGCGCTCTGCGCGCCACAATAGCAAACCCTGAATTTTTCGCCGCTAATCTAGCTAATTGCAAAGTGGCGTCTAAGGTAAAAGAGTTAGCCAACTTAAGTGCTTGAACTCTGCCCATAACCTCCTCATAAGAGGATGCTTGATTGAGCGACTTTTCTAGTTCCTCGAACCAGAAACACGCTGCTGTAGTGACAGGAACAATGCATGAAATTGGTTGTAGAAGGTAACCTTGCTGAACAAACATCTTTTTAAGCAAACCCTCTAATTTTTTGTCCATAGGATCTTTAAAAGCACAACTATCTTCTATAGGGATAGTGGTGCGTTTGTTTAGAGTAGAAACCGCCCCCTCGACCTTGGGGACTGTCTGCCATAAGTCCTTCCTGGGGTCGACCATAGGAAATAATTTCTTAAATATAGGGGGAGGGACAAAAGGTATGCCGGGCCTTTCCCATTCTTTATTTACAATGTCCGCCACCCGCTTGGGTATAGGAAAAGCTTCGGGGGGCACCGGGACCTCTAGGAACCTGTCCATTTTACATAATTTCTCTGGAATGACCAAATTGTCACAATCATCCAGAGTAGATAACACCTCCTTAAGCAGAGCGCGGAGATGTTCCAATTTAAATTTAAATGTAATAACATCAGGTTCAGCTTGTTGAGAAATTTTTCCTGAATCTGAAATTTCTCCCTCAGACAAAACCTCCCTAGCCCCTTCAGACTGGTGTAAGGGCATGTCAGAACCATTATCATCAGCGTCCTCATGCTCTTCAGTATCTAAAACAGAGCTGTCGCGCTTTCGCTGATAAGTGGGCATTTTGGCTAAAATGTTTTTAATAGAATTATCCATTACAGCCGTTAATTGTTGCATAGTAAGGAGGATTGGGGCACTAGATGTACTAGGGGCCTCCTGAGTGGGCAAGACTGGTGTAGACATAGAAGGGGATGATGCAGTACCATGCTTACTCCCCTCACTTAAGGAATCGTTTTGGGCAACATTATTATCAGTGGTATCATTGTCCCTACTTTGTTTGTCACATTTATCACATATATTTAAATGGATAGGAACCTTGGCTTCCGAACATACAGAACATCGTCTATCTGATAGTTCAGACATGTTAATAGGCATAAACTTGGTAACAAAGCACAAAAAACGTTTTAAAATAAAACCGTTACTGTCTCTTTAAATTTTAAGCTGAACACACTTTTTTACTGAACATACGCAAAAGTATGAAGGAAATGTTCAAAATTCACCAAAATTTCACCACAGTGTCATAAAGCCTTAAAAGTATTGCACACCAAATTTGAAAGCTTTAACTCTAAAAATAACGGAACCGGAGCCGTTTTTACATTTAACCCCTATACAGTCCCTGGTATCTGCTTTGCTGAGACCCAACCAAGCCCAGAGGGGAATACGATACCAAATGAAGCCTTCAATAAGCTTTTTCAGTGGATCTGAGCTCCTCACACATGCATCTGCATGCCTTGCTTCTCAAAAACAACTGCGCATTACTGGCGCGAAAATGAGGCTCTGCCTATGACTAGAAAAGGCCCCCAGTGAAAAAGGTGTCCAATACAGTGCCTGTCCGTTTTTTTAAACAATTTGCCAAGATTAAAATAACTCTCCTAAGTTATAAACCATTAAACATGCTTATATAGTAATCGTTTTGGCCCAGAAAAATGTCTACCAGTCTTTAAAGCCCTTGTGAAGCCCTTGTATTCTTATATTGAAAATTAAGAAAATGGCTTACCGGATCCCATAGGGAAAATGACAGCATCCAGCATTACCAAGTCTTGTTAGAAATGTGTCATACCTCAAGCAGCCAAAGTCTGCTCACTGTTTCCCCCAACTGAAGTTAATTCCTCTCAACAGTCCTGTGTGGAAACAGCCATCGATTTTAGTAACGGTTGCTAAAATCATTTTCCTCTTACAAACAGAAATCTTCATCTCTTTTCTGTTTCAGAGTAAATAGTACATACCAGCACTATTTTAAAATAACAAACTCTTGATAGAAGAATAAAAACTACATTTAAACACCAAAAAACTGAGCCATCTCCGTGGAGATGTTGCCTGTGCAACGGCAAAGAGAATGACTGGGGAAGGCGGAGCCTAGGAGGGATCATGTGACAAGCTTTGCTGGGCTCTTTGCCATTTCCTGTTGGGGAAGAGAATATCCCACAAGTAAGGATGACGCCGTGGACCGGACACACCTATGTTGGAGAAATGGGGACTTTAGCATCAAAATTTACATTCATTTTAAGAACTGTCAGAAAGTCTGCTAGTATAAAAATAAAGGTGTTTAATATATAAATTATATATATATATATATATATATATATATATATATATATATATATATATATATATATATATATATATATATATATATTTTATATGAAGTGTAGGATCCCCCATTACCCCCCAACCTCCATGATCCCCCCCCAAACAGCTCTCTAAGCCTTCCCCCTCGATCCATTGGCCGCCATCTTAGGTACTGGAAGCTGTCTGTCAGTACCCAGTTAACTAAAAAAACAGGGCATTTTCTGTAGTGTAGCTGCCCCCCTAAATACCCTACCCCCTCCCAGATCCCTTTCCAAAAAAATGTTTCTCCCTCCTTAAGCTTAACGTTGATGGCCGTGTGCGTTCCCTCCCAAGCCCCGCCCCCTCACAAGCTCCCGGACACTAAGGAACAGAAAGTTGCGCCATTGATGGGTTGCCCACCCGCCTCCCTGCAATGGCTCCCACCCACCGCTGGCCATGCAGATTGGGCCACAGAGTTGATCTCTCTGCATCAGATGCTTAAAAAAACAGAATTTATGTTTACCTGATAAATTACTTTCTCCAACGGTGTGTCCGGTCCACGGCGTCATCCTTACTTGTGGGATATTCTCTTCCCCAACAGGAAATGGCAAAGAGCCCAGCAAAGCTGGTCACATGATCCCTCCTAGGCTCCGCCTACCCCAGTCATTCGACCGACGTAAAGGAGGAATATTTGCATAGGAGAAACCATATGATACCGTGGTGACTGTAGTTAAAGAAAATAAATTATCAGACCTGATTAAAAAACCAGGGCGGGCCGTGGACCGGACACACCGTTGGAGAAAGTAATTTATCAGGTAAACATAAATTCTGTTTTCTCCAACATAGGTGTGTCCGGTCCACGGTGTCATCCTTACTTGTGGGAACCAATACCAAAGCTTTAGGACACGGATGAAGGGAGGGAGCAAATCAGGTCACCTAAATGGAAGGCACCACGGCTTGCAAAACCTTTCTCCCAAAAATAGCCTCAGAAGAAGCAAAAGTATCAAACTTGTAAAATTTGGTAAAAGTGTGCAGTGAAGACCAAGTCGCTGCCCTACATATCTGATCAACAGAAGCCTCGTTCTTGAAGGCCCATGTGGAAGCCACAGCCCTAGTGGAATGAGCTGTGATTCTTTCAGGAGGCTGCCGTCCGGCAGTCTCATAAGCCAATCTGATGATGCTTTTAATCCAAAAAGAGAGAGAGGTAGAAGTTGCTTTTTGACCTCTCCTTTTACCAGAATAAACAACAAACAAGGAAGATGTTTGTCTAAAATCCTTTGTAGCATCTAAATAGAATTTTAGAGCGCGAACAACATCCAAATTGTGCAACAAACGTTCCTTCTTTGAAACTGGATTCGGACACAAAGAAGGCACGACTATCTCCTGGTTAATGTTTTTGTTAGAAACAACTTTCGGAAGAAAACCAGGTTTAGTACGTAAAACCACCTTATCTGCATGGAACACCAGATAAGGAGGAGAACACTGCAGAGCAGATAATTCTGAAACTCTTCTAGCAGAAGAAATTGCAACCAAAAACAAAACTTTCCAAGATAATAACTTAATATCAACGGAATGTAAGGGTTCAAACGGAACCCCCTGAAGAACTGAAAGAACTAAGTTGAGACTCCAAGGAGGAGTCAAAGGTTTGTAAACAGGCTTGATTCTAACCAGAGCCTGAACAAAGGCTTGAACATCTGGCACAGCTGCCAGCTTTTTGTGAAGTAACACAGATAAGGCAGAAATCTGTCCCTTCAAGGAACTTGCAGATAATCCTTTCTCCAATCCTTCTTGAAGAAAGGATAGAATCTTAGGAATTTTTACCTTGTCCCAAGGGAATCCTTTAGATTCACACCAACAGATATATTTTTTCCATATTTTGTGGTAAATTTTTCTAGTTACAGGCTTTCTGGCCTGAACAAGAGTATCAATAACAGAATCTGAGAACCCTCGCTTTGATAACATCAAGCGTTCAATCTCCAAGCAGTCAGTTGGAGTGAGGCCAGATTCGGATGTTCGAACGGACCTTGAACAAGAAGGTCTCGTCTCAAAGGTAGCTTCCATGGTGGAGCCGATGACATATTCACCAGATCTGCATACCAAGTCCTGCGTGGCCACGCAGGAGCTATCAAGATCACCGATGCCCTCTCCTGATTGATCCTGGCTACCAGCCTGGGGATGAGAGGAAACGGCGGGAATACATATCTATCTGGTAGTTCAGACATGTTAAACAGGCATAAACTTGATAACAAAGTACAAAAAACGTTTTAAAATAAAACCGTTACTGTCACTTTAAATTTTAAACTGAACACACTTTATTACTGCAATTGCGAAAAAGTATGAAGGAATTGTTCAAAATTCACCAAAATTTCACCACAGTGTCTTAAAGCCTTAAAAGTATTGCACACCAAATTTGGAAGCTTTAACCCTTAAAATAACGGAACCGGAGCCGTTTTTATCTTTAACCCCTTCCCTTTACAGTCCCTGGTATCTGCTTTGCTGAGACCCAACCAAGCCCAAAGGGGAATACGATACCAAATGACGTTCAGAAAGTCTTTTCTATGTATCAGAGCTCCTCACACATGCGACTGCATGTCATGCTTCTCAAAAACAAGTGCGCAATACCGGCGCGAAAATGAGACTCTGCCTATGATTAGGGAAAGCCCCTAGAGAATCAGGTGTCCAAAACAGTGCCTGCCGATATTATTTTACGAAATACCCAGATTAAAATGATTCCTCAAGGCTAAATATGTTTATATATGAATCGATTTAGCCCAGAAAATGTCTACAGTCTTAAAAAGCCCTTGTGAAGCCCTTATTTACTGTCTGTAATAAAAATGGCTTACCGGATCCCATAGGGAAAATGACAGCTTCCAGCATTACATCGTCTTGTTAGAATGTGTCATACCTCAAGCAGCAAAAGTCTGCTCACTGTTCCCCCAACTGAAGTTAATTCCTCTCAACAGTCCTGTGTGGAAACAGCCATCGATTTTAGTAACGGTTGCTAAAATCATTTTCCTCTTACAAACAGAAATCTTCATCTCTTTTCTGTTTCAGAGTAAATAGTACATACCAGCACTATTTTAAAATAACAAACTCTTGATTGAATAATAAAAACTACAGTTAAACACTAAAAAACTCTAAGCCATCTCCGTGGAGATGTTGCCTGTACAACGGCAAAGAGAATGACTGGGGTAGGCGGAGCCTAGGAGGGATCATGTGACCAGCTTTGCTGGGCTCTTTGCCATTTCCTGTTGGGGAAGAGAATATCCCACAAGTAAGGATGACGCCGTGGACCGGACACACCTATGTTGGAGAAAAGGTTATTGCAGGATGCCTCAATATCAAGGCATCACTGCAATAACCTGATAGCGGCTGGAAGCGATCACGATCGCTTCAAGCGCTTAACAGTGAGGACATGCAGGGTACGTCCTTGGTCATTAAGTGACCGTTTTTGTAGGACGTACCCTGTACATCCTTGGTCGTTAAGGGGTTAAAGACTCTAGCAAAAAAAACAACAGGATTTTGTTGAAACATAAGAGGTTAAACATTCATTTAAACTATCTGACTTTGCAAGTTGCAGCCACCATCTATACTAAAAATATAAATACTTTAATATTCACTATAGAAAGGTTACGTAAACAAGAGACAGCAAGCAGCAACCATGTTCCCAGTGGGGGTGGAAGAGACAGGTACAAAAATAAACATAAATGCGCAGTGTCCCATACATTTTATACTCTGCAACTAATATAAACAAGTTATTGGGAATATATCAAGGGGAAACCTATTTTAAATTACAATGTCCCTTTATGGTATAAAAATCCCTAAGATGCACAAAATAGAGAGTTAAAGGGACAATAAATAAAAAAAATTAAGCTTGCCATTTAAACAAAACATTTCAATGTACTTCTGTTATCACATTTGGTTCATTCTCTTGGTATCAAGTGTTGAAGAGTAAACCTAGATATGCTCAGGAGTGTGCATGTGACATGTGCTAAAGTATAACATTGCTATAAACATTTTTTTAAGGCACATGCCTGCTCCTGAGCCTTACTCTTCTATAAAAGAACAAGAACAAGAGACTGAAGCAAATGTCTTTGTAATAAAACTGAGAAGGTTTGTAAATAGCATGTAATTGATTTAAACTGTACTATAATAAAGCAAACATCCCAGACGAGGTCAGCTTGCCACAGACATGACAGTGTTCCTGCAGCACTTGCTGTAGAGTAGACCATATTAGCACAACTAAGGTCAAGCAACAGACTGAGTCAAGCACAATAAAGTCAAAACCCGTGAAATGAAGTTATATGAAGTTCTTGTGCTCCATCTAGTGGTTGAAAAGTAATAGTGCACTATATGGTGCTCAACAGATTGATTAGATCAGAGCTTTCCAAACTTTTAATGTTGGTGACACACTTTTTAGATCTACACCATTTCACGACACAGTAATTTAGTTGTACTAGCAAACAGGAGGTTAAACTAACTTGTTTTAAGAGATATGGACACAAGCATAAAATATATAATAACTAAATGTTTTTACAAGTAACAGTATGTATGTACAAGAATTAAAAAAAGTTTAATAACACCAATATCTACTTACTATTTTAATGGGATGTATGAGGTTGATGGGATGAACACAATTTCTGAATATTTGGTGGAATATTAGATAAAGATACTTGCATTTCATCATCAAGCATTTTAAGCTTCCACTTTCTATCCATATATCAAGATCAGGAGCAGCAATGCACTACTGGGAGCTAGTTGCAAACAAATCCCACTGACTTCTGACTTCAGCTCAGCGTTTAAGGTGCCGCCCTCAGAACTCGGTGAGTCCGATTGACTACTGCCCGCACTGCAAACACACTGCTGTCCCACTCACTGACTACACATGCAGTCACGAGCCAATTAAGGAGACTACACGTGCAGTCAGGAGCCAATGTGCCGCCAATGGGAATAGTTTCAGTTCCCACTGAGCGGCGCCAATAGGGTGAGATGATCTGTGTCCCCCTAGGTATCAATCACGTGTCAACCATGTGATATGCGTAGCAGGCAGGCAGGCGGAAAGTCAGAAACCAAAAAAAAATTGTGCTGAAGCAGGGACACACCTACACACTGCTGCCGACACACTAGTGTGTCCCGACACACAGTTTGGAAAGCACTGGATTAGATGATCGTAATGTGAAGCAAAAAATATATTCCTACACACATACATATAATTTATATTGTGCTTCTGTAAATTAATGGAAGCCACCATATTGGAGAAATGTTTTACCTCTTTATCTATTATTTTCTGCGGAAAACAAGGACAAATATAAAACAGGCAAAAAGCCAAATGTGTGTGTGAGATAGGAATAAAGGGACAGTCTACTTTAAAGGTTTTATTTTATTTTTTTAAAGATAGATAATCCCTTTATGCCCATTCCCCAGTTTTGTATAACCCACACAGTTAGATTAATACACTTTTTACCTCTGTTATTACCTTGTATCTGAGCCTCTGCAGATTGCCCCTTTATCTCAGTGCTACTTACATTTCAGCCAATCAGTGTTCAGGCTCATGCATAACACCATAGGAGTGAGCACACTTATTAATATTACACACCTGAACTAGCAATGCCCTAGCTGTGTAAAGTTAATAAAATGTACTTCAAAGGCTTAGAAATTTGCATATGAGCCTACCTAGGTTTAGCCTTAAACAAAGAACAACAAGAGAACGAAAGTTGTTTAAAATTGTATGCCCTATCTGAATCATGAACCTTTAATTTTAACTTTACTGTCCCTTTTAAAAAGGTACAGTCAACACTAAAATTGTTATAGTTTAAAAAGATAAATACCTTTACTATTCTAGGAATAATATCTAAACCTCTAAATGTCTGCCCGTTTCTAAACCCTTTACAGAGAGCCTCTTATCACAAGCTTTTGTATTAGCTTTTCACAACAGGAGACTGCAAGTTCATGTGGGAGATATATATATATATATATATATCTATCCATCTATCTATATCTAACACATTGTGCTCACGCCCCAGAGGTAAAAAGCATATTAATATAACTGTTCGCTGTGCAGAACTGGGGAATGGGGAATAAAAGGGATTATCTATCTTTTTAAACATTTTTTTTTTAATAAACTGTCCATTTAAGAAACCAACAGGGTTTCCACACTCATTCTTTATTGCCTGTTTTAGATTTGTCCCTAATTGTTCTCAGAAGAGGTAAAGGTGGAAAACCCCAGCATGGTGTCGCTCGTTACTTTATAGAAACTAAACCAATACATCTACATACTATTTGCAGGATAATCTTTATTTTGAATGCATCATTATATCTAGCATATATTTACTGTTTAATAGATTATGGTTACTACTATAGAGAACCAATAAGCTACAACATAGGTGCACAATACCATGATACATTATGAAGGGGTTAAAGTGTATTGTGCATGAATAGTCAGATGTAGGTCACCTTGTAAAAAAGGGGGTGTTCAGGATGAGTCAGGAGATGTCTAAACCTGCCGCCCCAGCCTACCATATTACTTTAAAGGGATGCAAAGCTCAACATTTTTTGTCATGACTCAGATAGAACATACAATTTAAAACAACTTTGCAGTTTACGCCTATTTCCATATTTTCTTATCATTTGCAGAAATGCAGGAAGGCAAGCTCAGGAGTGTGCACGTGTCTGCAGCACTATATAGCAGCATTTTTGCAATATGTTATCCATTAGCAAGAGCACTATATGGCAGCACCATTTCCTGCCATATAGTGCTGCAGACATGTACTCGCTACCTATCTAGATATCTCTTCAGCAAAGCAAATTTGATAATAGAAGTAAACTGGAAACTTTTTTTAAATTGTATTCTCTACCTGAATCATGAAAGATTGGGTTTCACCTCCCTATAACATTAACCCTTTTCCCTGTTTGTCAGTCCTTACAGGGTTAAACATTCTATACAGAGCGACATTTCATCCTTATGAGATTATTATTAGACACCGCAGAGCAAACAGTTGTAACTTACAGTGACCTGTAGTTTTCTTCTTTAGATTTGCTGCCTTTTCATTCTTCTTTCTCCGAGAAGCGAGGGATTTTATCTTTCTTGGTTTCATCTTCAAAGCTTTTAAGTTGTGACCTCCACGAGCATCCACTACCTGCAAATGCAGAGAGGCGGTAGTTAGCACAGATAGCTCAGAGGCAGGGCGGTGGAGTTAGTGGCGGCAGGTAAAATGAACTACTTACGTGATTCCAGTTCTTGTTGGAGCCAAAAGGAAGTTTCTTCCACCTTTTCACCAGCAGGACACATGCATTGCAGATATCGCCGGAGCGGCTCTCATGTAACCTAATTGAAATACATAAAAGTTTGGATTTTGGAATATTTACATCATTACAATTGGGACAGGGCATGAAACCAGGTGTAAACACCAATATCTTATGTCATTTAGGCAATATTTACTTATAATGCAGATTATATTTTTAACTAAAGGTAGTTTTATATTGTTTAATACTTTAGTGAATAGCAATTTTTTTTTTTTTTTTTATATTAGTGAAAAAGTTTAAAATTTGGCATTCCGGATTTGGGTACCTGTATATAAAATGAAGTAAATAGATACAGTATATGAAGACATAGGAGGTCCATATTCAGTCCAAGAACAGCACTCAGGATTGGATTTAACGCCAAACTACTGAGCTAACTCGTTGTTTCCATCTACACATAACATTTCAGAGCTTTTACTGTGAGGTACACTCAAATCATAACTTGGTTTTCAGTGAGTAGGCAAATCCCTTTTAGAAAGTAATGTCAGTCTAACAATCTGTTTTATATACTGCTCATTGTAAAGAGCAGTCATTATTGCCATGGATCTAACCGGTTTCTCCTCATCATTCTGGTCTCCTCATACCCATTATCCAACTGCCACAGCCTCGCGCCAAATCTTTAGCCATAAGTAGATAAGCAAATGAAGCTTCCATAGCTATTAATTTCCTGCTTACAAAGCATACGGCAGTGGCAGCCTGATGTACTGTGACTACTTGTTTAACATGAAGATCTGGAGAAAGACAGAAGCAACCAGACGGCCAGAGACGGGGAGAAGGTTGTGCAAAGGGTTATGCTCTGATGGACAGCAAAGTATCTCTCAGTACGGCAGGCTTAAAGTGAATGTAAAGTTTAATGAGAAAGTGCCCAGTTTTTAAAAATACTCTTAAAAACAGGGGCACTTTCATTCATTAAACTTTACATTTAAGCGTCTTTTTTCAAAATACTTATCTATTTATGAAACCAGACCGGCGATCTTCCGCCTGCCGCTCCTGCTGTACTTAGCATATCAATGACGAATCCGGCTTCCTCCAATTGTTCAGTGGCCTCACAACATGGATGCCTTGGGATGCAGGCAATGATTGGAGGAAGCGGATTTGTCATTGCTGTGCCAAGTACAGCAGGAGCTGTGGACGGAGGACCCCCAGGCTGTTTTCATAAATAAAACGGTATTTTTAAAGAGTATGTTTAAAAAACGAGCACTTTCTCATTAAACTTTACATTCACTTTAAGGGGTTATAATTTAGTATCACTGATAAATGAGTTTTGTTTTTACTGTCAGGCAAGGGGTTAGTTATAGGTGTGTGGGACAGGTAGAAAACTGTAAATAAAAAATAATTTTGCTATTTATTTTTAACCCCTTAACGACTGAGGACGTGCAGGGTACGTCCTCAGAAAAAAGGCAGTTAACACCTGAGAACGTACCCTGCACGTCCTCAGTGTGGAAAGCAGCTGGAAGCGATCCTGCTCGCTTCAAGGTGCTTTCCGGTTATTGCAGTGATGCCTCGATATGGAGGCATCCTGCAATAACCTTTGTAAGCCATCCGGTGCAGAGAGAGCCACTCTGTGGCCCTCTCTGCACCGGAGATCGGTGGCTTACTGCGTTGGTGGGTGGGAGCCGGCCGTCGATGGCCCTGGCGATGTGAAGGGGGGCGGGATCGTAGGCGGGGGTGCGCGCGTGTGCACGGGAGAGTGGGGACGGGCGCGTGCACGGGGAGGGAGCGGGTGGGAACCGCTACACTACAGAAAATGCTAAAATAAAAAATGTTAAAAAAAATGTAAAAAATGTCACACAAAAAAAAATGATCAGCAAAGTGGTGGGGGTTTGTCTGTGTGGGGGGGGGGGGGAAGCTACACTACAGAAAAATAAAAACAATAAAAAAAAGCACTTTTTATTGCAAACTGGGTACTGGCAGACAGCTGCCAGTACCCAAGATGGCCCCCAATAAGGCAGAGGGGAGGGTTAGAGAGCGGTTTTGGGGGGGGGATCCTACACAGTAGCATATGTAAATATGCTAACAATTTTTTTTATTTTTTTTTTAAAACCCTTTTATTTTAGTACTGGCAGACTTTCTGCCGGTACTTAAGATGGCGGGGACAATTGTGGGGTGGGGGAGGGAAGGGAGCTGTTTGGGAGGGATCAGGGGGTGGGATGTGTCAGATGGGAGGCTGATCTCTACACTAAAGCTAAAATTAACCCTGCAAGCGTCCTACAAACTCCCTAATTAACCCCTTCACTGCTAGCCATAATACACGTGTGAGGCGCAGCAGGATTTAGCGGCCTTCTAATTACCAGAAAGTAACTCCAAAGTCATATATGTCTGCTATTTCTGAACAAAGGGGATCCCAGACAAGCATTTACAACCATTTGTGCCATAATTGCACAAGCTGTTTGTAAATGATTTCAGTGAGAAACCTAAAATTGTGAAAAATTTTATGTTTTTTTTAATTTGATCGCATTTGGCGGTGAAATGGTGGCATGAAATATACCAAAATGTGCCTAGATCAATACTTGGGGTTGTCTACTACACTAAAGCTAAAATTAACCCTACAAGCTCCCTAAAAGCTCCCTAATTAACCCCTTAACTGCTGGGCATAATACACTTGTGGTGCGCAGTGGCATTTAGCGGCCTTCTAATTACCAAAAAGCAACGCCAAAGCCATATATGTTTGCTATTTCTGAACAAAGGGGATCCCAGAGAAGAATTTACAACCATTTATGCCATAATTGCACAAGTTGTTTGTAAATAGTTTCAGTGAGAAATCGAAAGTTTGTGAAAAAATGTGTGAAAAAGTGAACAATTTTTTGTATTTGATCACATTTGGCGGTGAAATGGTGGCATGAAATATACCAAAATGGGCCTAGATGAATACTTTGGGATGTCTACTAAAAAAAAAATATATACATGATATATACATGTCAATGGATATTCAGGGATTCCTGAAAGATATCAGTGTTCTAATGTAACTAGCGCTAATTTTGGAAAAAAATGGTTTGGAAATAGCAAAGTGCTACTTGTATTTATGGCCCTATAACTTGCAAAAAAAGCAAAGAACTTGTAAACATTGGGTATTTCTAAACACAGGACAAAATTTAGAAACTATGTAGCATGGGTGTTTTTTGGTGGTTTTAGATATGTAACAGATTTTGGGGGTCAAAGTTAGAAAAAGTGTGTTTTTTAACATTTTTCCTCATATTTTATCATTTTTTTTTATAGTAAATTATAAGATATGATGAAAATAATGGTATCTTTAGAAAGTCCATTTAATGGCAAGAAAAACGGTATATAATATGTGTGGGTACAGTAAATGAGTAAGAGGAAAATTACAGCTAAACACAAACACCGCAGAAATGTAAAAATAGCCTTGGTCCCAAACGGACAGAAAATGAAAAAGTGCTGTGGTCATTAAGGGGTTAATAGCGAACATCTGGCTCCTCTTAATTGTTCAGAAATGTGGCAATCCTTATTCAGAAACACCAGAAAACAGCCTGAAGGTGATTGTGGTATCAGCATGCACCTTTTAACCATACAATGATTGCATTGGGTGTGGCTCTCACTTGTGCATTAGACACTTTACAGTCACTTAAAGGGACACTGAGCATGCAATTTTAAGCAACTTTCTAATTTACTCCTATTATCAAATTGTCTTCATTCTCCTGGTATCTTTATTTGAAAAGCAAGAATGTAAGTTTAGATGCCAGCCCATTTTTGCCGATTGGTGGATTAATTCACCCACCAATAAACAAGTGTTGTCCAGTGTCCTGAACCAAAAACTGGCTGGCTCCCAGTGTTAATTTCGTCAACTAAAAAGAGTATAAAACTAAAGAAATTCTGATGACTAAAATGGCATTTTAGTCAAAAAAGACTGACTAAAACTAAATCAAAATTTGCTGACAAAAACATTTTATGCAAGTTGTTATAATCAATCCATATCTAATTACTGCTCTTTTGTAAAATTTACAAAACTTAATTTTATTACATTTTAAGATATGTTATATACCACAACAGTTAAATCTGTATTGCATGATAAAACCTTAATACCATAAATAAAAACAGGTTAATGAACCTTTACTCCAGGAGTATATAATGAGTTTGGAAGTTCTAGAGCAGTGCTAATATTGTTGCCAATTTTTTTTTTAATCTGAACAATCAATTGATTCTTCCTATAGAAATAAGCACAACCCACGAGTATGGGTTTAAGTTATGCTCTGCCTGTGCTAGCTGCAGAAACTTTTTGTTGTGTTGAGTTACTTGATACTTGTTTTAATTATTCACAGAGAACTGTTAAAGTTTTTATATTGGGTAATATGTGCAATGGCATTACAGTCAATACAGTTTAGTTTTTTTATCATTTAAAGTTGCACTTCTCTTTGTTTATGGAACTTATAAATTTGCCGTCAAAATTAAAGGGACACTGAACCCAATTTTTTTCTCTCATTCAGATAGAGCATGCATTTTTAAGCAACTTTCTAATTTACTTCTATTATCAATTATTTTGTTCTCTTGCTATCTTTATTTGAAAAAAGGCATCTAAGCTAAGGAGCCAGCAAATTTTTGGTTCAGAACCATGGACAGTACTTGTTTATTGGTGCTGTCCAATCAGCAAGGACAACCCAGTTTGTTCACCAAAAATGGGCTGGCATCAAAACTTACATTCTTACTTTTCAAATAAAGATACCACGAGAACGAAGAAAATTTGATAATAGGAGTTAATTAGAAAGTTGCTTAAAATTGCATGCTCTATCTGAATCACGAAAGAAAAAAAATTTGGGTTCAGTGTCCCTTTAACACTGCTGGCTCCTTAACTTAGATGCCTTCTTTTTCAAATAAATATAGCAAGAGAACGAAGAAAATTTCATAATAGGAGTAAATTAGAAAGTCGCTTAAAATTGCATGCTCTGAGTCATGAAAGAAAAGAAATTTGGGTTCAGTGTCCCTTTAATATAATAAAAAAGCATTATGTTTTGTTTAAAAGAAGAAACGTACCCAAAACAGTTGATGAAGTCCCCTTCATATCGTTTGCTGTCGGTGAAGCGAGAGCTAGAGGATTTGGTTTTACAGATGCAGCACCCCTTTGTGCTCCGATACGTCTTTGGCTTGTAAAACCCAATCATCTTCCTTCAAGGACAATAACCTGTAATAAAAAAGGGAGATGTGAAGCGTTAGAAGTATAAATGCAATTTACTAGGTCAGGGATCGACAAATCAGTTACAAATGTAGGAGCCAGACAGTGGTATTTGTATATAGATATATGGAGAATAAACCATAAGGTTAGGAGTCAGGGTGTATAATTCTAAATTCTAAATATAACAAGTTGTGTCATGAATATACCTAGATGTAGCAGACAAAGCAAAACAGGATAAAGACAAACATGTGTATTAGTTATTACAAGTTCATTACCATTAGGTACACTGTATGAATTTACACATGTACAGGTAAATAGTCTTACTGGGCTCATCCCAAGGCAACTAAACCAGCCATTAGAAAAAAATATTATGCAGAATACCTGCATGCAAATAATGGGGCAGTACAGTCAAAAGCAAAGTTTCATGATTCAGATAAGACATGCTATTTAAAACTTTGTGCTCACTCCCCTGGAGTTATTTAGCTGAAAATTAGCTGATATGCAAGTTTGTAAAACTGAGATAAGGGGCAGTCTACACAGGCTTAGATGCATGGTAATCAACAATTTTTGAGACTGTCCCTTTAAGAATGAGACTTATTCTTGACTTATTAAATTATTAAACGGGAGCTTTTTAAGAATGAGACAAGACTGTTCTTTTAAGAATGAGATTTTGGGGTGGTTTTGATTATAATGCAGTCATTTAAAAGAGGCCTAAAATACACTTTTTTTTTACGCTCCATTCTATTATAGCAAAGAAACTACTGAAATTGTTACTCTGCTGAAACTAAATAAAGAGAAAAACTTGCTAACATAAAATGGAAGTTTTTCTATTTTTATTGCATTTTCTATCTGAATTATGAAAGCTGAATTTGATGCCCACAACCCTATGAAGAATAAAGTGCCAAATAGCTTTATAAACTGGCATCTGCAATGATGTATGAAAGACATTTGGGGTGGAAGGAGAGGGACATCCTTTTCTGGCAACTATCCAACAAAAATCCAAGATGGTGGATGCAGAAAACAAACTGACACTGAGGGTTTGAATTACTGTCACAGCACCTTGTATGGATGGGTGTCACAGGAAGTCAGGCAGATTATAAACATGGTGGCTGTCCCAAGGTTTAATCCATAGGAATGAAGCCTTCCTAACACAATTACCAGTTGAAAATGCAAACTCATTATGCAAACAAAATGCATGTGGTAAACTCTTAAATTGTTTAAGTGAAAAACAATATACTTACTACATAGCAACAATAACAAAAGCATTAATATATTTAAATTTAGCAGCAAAATTTCAGCATGTTATATTATGTTGCCTTAGCTTATATTAGGGCACATTTTAGAGTTTTACTTGATTTCTTAACAATTTAAGAAACTTTGCATACTGGAAACCATTAAACTAACAAACTTATTTTGTAGAAATGATTCTCCAAAGACTAAAAATGTAACCACATTTTGGAAATATATTCTTGGACGTTTTTAGTTTATGAAATTGAATCATGTATTTCTAGACCATCCATTCAGTAGCATTTAATATTACTGCTGATATTGGAGTAATACTTGTCATAGAAATAGAAGTATTTGTGTCAAAAGGTTAAACAACAAAGTGTAAATAAAACCCATTTCACACCATTGCTATGATCAGCAGACTCCTCAGGAATGCTGGAGCTGGCAATACAAACAGTGATCCCATATAAAGGCTGCAGACCTCCCATACAGAGTGGCACCAACTGGGTATTGCAGATTCTATTGTGGCCGTTACTTTACAGTGAGGTAAGTAGCCCAGCACCATGGTACAGGTTAGTAACGAGCAGTAACGACGCCCGAGGTGTAACGTGTATTTAAATGGCTGACATCACATCAGACCAAGTGTGGCTTTTGTTTTGCCTACGTGCTGCATCCCCATCCCAGCTACTCAATGTAAACGTGTGCGACCTCCCCCAACAAAAGACACCGGGTCACCCCACAAACAACTAGCCAAAGTGGGGATCGTATAAATCAGAGGATCATGTAGGAGTTTGTAATGTTATTGTATTAGAGTTTTGTGCACTGCCCCACCCCCTGCCCTATGGGTGGCCCAGTGCAATATGCCTCACTACTATGGCCCCTGGTGACAGCTGCAGGGACACGGAGATACAATGTGTGCAGTATTCCTGCAGAAACAGCCTCCATGCCACCAGCTCCTAAACTGCAGCCACCGCGTGTACTACCCCATAGGCACCAGCTGCACCCACAGCAAGAGGTGAAGGCAACAGGCTCCATTCATTCATCAGATGGCAGAACGAGCAGTAAAAGTATCTGCCATTATCCGGGTATTAACCCATTGGTTGCCAAACATACGCCGCTACCATTGCAATCTCCCATAACAAGCAGGTGTACCCCATGATAGTAAGTGTACCCCATGATAGTAAGTGTACCCCCAGCAACCTATCATGCCATGATGAGTGTACCGCATGATTGCAAGTGTACCACCAGCCACGTAGACCACCATGACTGTAAGTACACCCCCAGTAACGTGCCAGGCATGGCATGATTATTAGTGTACCTACCCCCAGTAACGTGCCAGGCATGGCATGATTATTAGTGTACCTACCCCCAGTAACGTGCCAGGCATGGCATGATTATTAGTGTACCTACCCCCAGTAACGTGCCAGGCATGGCATGATTATTAGTGTACCTACCCCCAGTAACCTACAAGGCATTTTATGACTACAATGCATGCTATAATGGCTACAACTACATCTATAGTCACTGTGAGACTACAAATAATGACAATAAAGTATATAAACATGTCACCCTTTGCCCTCCCATCTGCCAGAGAGGCTGCGGCTAACTTACTATACAACCCCTGGACTAAGGACCTCTACTACTGCTGTAACAAAGTGTGCATCTGTGGCACAATGAGCAGCAATTAGAGATGAATAACTGCACAATAGTTATAACAACGTGCCTGCCCCATAATAAGTTGTAATCTGTGGAGCACAAGAGTATGCACCCCCAGTACCTACATCAGTATGATATGGCCACTTACCTGCGATGGATGCTTCTCAGTGCCACACTGACCGGCCACCTCTCACCTCTGGAATCAGCTGTCCTTACTGCGCATGCGGGGTTCCCACGCTCTTATTCTACTCAATCAATCTCATTTGCATACAAGTCGCCTTCCCGCTTTCCAGTGTCCTTTTATGGGAGGCAACCTGGGCGGGAAATCCAAACGGAGGGAAGTCCCTTGTCACCATGGCACTGAGCTAAACAAGAGGGAGGGGAGGGACAGGAGTCACAACAAAAACTATAGTTGGTCCTCCTGACTGATTGAGGTGATTTATATGGTAGATGGTAATGAGACGTACCAAATTTGTGTGTGTTTACACTACCCCAAGGGACTTTATGACCGGCCATATTATATACATTAATAAAATCCTATGTGGTAATAATATTGATTCATCAGTAATTCTCTGTCACAACCCTCAGCCTAGGATGTTTGTCACATAAATGTATGGCTAATGTTATAAGACGCCACCAAAATACCTGGTGTCCTTTTTGTGACCACGACATTTCATTGTCAATGGGTTTTTTTTAGGGCAGTAAAAATAAATGCAAAATGAACCTTTAGTTTAGATAGAACGTGTAGTTTTCTGTTACTATTTTCTTATATTATCACATGTGCTTTGTCCTTTTGTAAACCTTGTGTCTAACACTCCAAGGTAGTAGTGCTTGCAGTAATGTTATACATAGTTGCTAATACTGCTGCCATAGTTGCTAACAGTCCCTGATTTCCAGGGACAGTCCCTGGATTTTGTTGTATGTCCCTGGATTTTTTTTTGTCCCTGCAAATGTCCCTGAAAATCTCTTTTGCACAACATTTGTTGTTTGCATATATATATATATATACACATACACACCCATACATATATACAGATAGATAATAAATAGATATAGTGTATTATTTAAATATAATTCATTCCTAATGGAATATTATTATTATTGAATGGGTTCACATATTATTTGTCTTTCTAATTTTGATGCTGTGTTGTAAAAATAACCATATGCCCAGAATGTGTTCCAGAGACTGGGTAGGTGTAAGAGCTTGGTGCTGTAATCTGTATAATAAACTAAGGATTAGTCTAAATTATACTATTACTTTCAAATGGGTGTGTTTTGATTGCAGAACTGAGTGGGCGGAGCAGTTGAACAGTAGGTCGTCAATACTCCAGTAACCCGCTTGCTTGCTCTGCTGCAAAGTGTCCCTGGAATTTTTTTTGAAATGTTGGCAACTATGCTGCTGCTATAAAATGAAGCACCTTTAATCAATTGCAACGTTTATTTTATTGCATGCTCTACCTAAATTATGAGTTTAATTTTGACTTTACTGTCCATTTAATAGAGTCATATTCTAATCTGCCTCTAAGCAGTGATGTGCAGTGGGAATTAGAAATACTGTTAATTCCCTATTTGAATTCAGTAACACTAGCCCTTAAAGGGACACATCCTTTTGTGTAAACTGTGCATTTTCTCCCATACTCTCTAAAAGTGCCAGAAATTGGTTTGTAGCATTTGCATATTTTATTTATTTTTGCCTTCTAGGGAGTGAGGGAAAAGCAAAATTTTACACAAAATGCCCTTAAAATAATAATTAAAAAAAATCCAAACCTTTATTGCAAAGCTATTTTCCAGGTTGAGCCCAGGGTGCATACAGTGCCTGGGTGTAGGATTTTATTCACTTTATTTATTATTTTGCCATGAGACACCACACCCTAAAAATAAAAACAAACAAACAGAGTAAATAAAGACATGCATAATGTACCTTACAGAAGAAGCTAGCAGATATTCATTAATGATGTACACACAGCTTATTTCCAATTCCATCTGATGTTTTACACAATCAGCATTAGTTAAAGGGACATACAGGAGCAATAACAAATGTTATTATATTAATATGAAATATCTTTATGTTATACACAGCGAGAACAAAATACTTTGCATGTCTTTTCCTTAGATTTAAATTGATTTTTTCTTTTCATTCTCCCCATAGGATGCAAGGCATCACATGGAATTCATAACCCTGACCTTCCTATATGCTTCACAGTGATTGGTTGATATGTGCAGGAACTCATTTATACCTGTCTCTAAATGGCCACAGCAAAGAAGAGAAACAACTTTCAAGATGATTTTAAATTTGTATGTACATCTTCTGCAACACAGGGATTATTTACACACATACACACACACATATATATATATATATATATATATATAGATATATATTAGTATATATACACATACAGAGTCACACATACATATATAGACAAACACACACACACACATATATATATATATATATATATATATATATATATATATATATATATATATATATTAGGGTTGCCAGCTGTCCTTCAAAAAAATACTGGTCAGCCAGCAGATAACCTGGGGGTTGGGGGGCACACACATTTATTTGAGATTATATATATATATATAAATATATATATAAAAAATATAAGTCCACTTTATGGGTTACATGTACAAGGACAATCACTTTAGTTAGAGAAAAATTCACATAATGTATATACAGTCAAACATGAAAAGATATACCAAATTTTCTAGGGGGTGGTAATTTTTTTATTTAGAATTTACATACACATGATTTATATATATATATATATATATATATATATATATAAGTGACGTGCAGTGACGTCAGAGGCTGGTGAGGCAGTGGCTAGGATACGCCTTCATTCTTTAGATATTCTTTGTTGAAGAAATAGCAATGCACATGGGTGAGCCAATCACATGAGGTATCTATGTGCAGCCACCAATCAGCAGCTACTGAGCATATTTAGATATTATTTTCAACAAAGGATATCACAAGAATGAAGAAAATTATA
This sequence comes from Bombina bombina, assembly GCF_027579735.1. NCBI lineage: Eukaryota > Metazoa > Chordata > Amphibia > Anura > Bombinatoridae > Bombina > Bombina bombina. Next base: position 1,101,228,174 of record NC_069504.1, on the reverse strand, counting down.
TATTAGATGTAAATTGGAAAGTTATTTAAAATTGCATGCTCTTTCTAAATCATGAAAGAAAACATATGGGTTTCATGTCCCTTTAAATGGTGTCTTGGAAAACTGGTCAACTTAGTAAACATCTGGGCCTCCATTACATATGCAGCGTCGCCCTCAAAATCCTCCGCCGCCAGATTTTACGCGATTTTGGTATTACATATACGGCGTAACATACAAGTTACGCGCGTATATTTCACCAGTCGCTCACAATAATGACTCCCATAGGCTAACATAGAACCGCATCGCAAATCGGTATCCAATATCCAGCGCAAGGACTTACGTGGCGAAAATGGAGAAATCTTACTCCATTTTTACCTCGCCATAAAAGGCAGCCGCAGCAAGCCTTGCGCTGAGTATGGGAGCACCGTAACTCCCGAAAATGCCTGCAAAAATAAACTAACACCTAACGCATGTGCAATGTCTATCTACCTGTCAACCGCAATCCCCCACCGCAATAACTAATAAAGTCTATTAACCCCTAAACTGCCATAGCCCACAACGCAATAAACCTAATCAAGTATTAACCCCTAAACCGCCATAGCCCACAACGCAATAAACCTAACCCCCCCCTAAATAAACTAAAATGACCTAATTTAAAAAATACTAAAGTTACTATTAAATATAAAAAAAATTACACTACTTTTAAAATACAAATAAATTAAGTATAAATTAAAGGGGCAGTCTAATCAAAATTCAGGAGTAGACTGTCCCTTTAAGCAAGAATTACAGAAAATAAAAAAATCTAAGATTACAGAAAATAATAAATAAAATTACAAAATTTTAAATAAATTACACCTAATCCCTATAAAAATAAAAAAAGCCCCCCCCCAAAATAAAAACACCCCCTAATCTAATAAACAACCAGTAGCCCTTAAAAGGACTTTTTGCAGGGCATTGCCCCAAGATAATCAGCTCTTTTGCCAAAAAAAAACACACAGCCCCCCTACCAGTAAACCCCCCAAAAAATATTAACACTAAAAACGCTAAACTACCCATTGCCCTGAAAAGGGCATTTGTTGGGCCTTGCCCTTAAAAGGGCTTTCAGCTCTTTTGCTGCCCAGCCTATCTAAATAAAATAAATCCCCCCAAAAACCCCTTAAAAAAACCCTAAGTCTAACCCCCAAGAAGGTCCTGTTCCAGGCAGTGAAGTCTTCTTCCAAGCGGCGACCTCTTCTTTCTTCTTCCAGGAACCAGTCGGCTCGGACAGGTGAATCCCTGCCTCACCTGCCTCTAGTGACTGCACATCACTGATATATATATATATATATATATATATATATATATATATACACACACACACATGGATATATAATATACACACACAATATTTAGATAGCCATTAGATATATATATATATTATAAATATAGATAATAAATATATATTATATGGATATATTATATATATATATAATTGTCTGGGTGATGGTGATATAATAACAATTATTTAAAAAGACAGAGATATAATAACAATTATTTAAAAAGACTGAGACATACCTCATTGTTTTATTAATGTAACAGTTAACTGAGTCTCAGTCCCTGGCTGCTTCAATGGATTATGTTGAATGAGTGGCACTGTTCAATCACAGTCACACACAGTCTATTCCTTTGGCTGGGCAGTGGGCACGCACTATTCTAATTTCTTGCTGGCTCAGAGTCAGGCAGCACAGCGGTCAGTTCAGTACTGGTCACTGCAGCATTACAGACTGAGAGCGAGTCTTCTTCCTATCGTGACGTCACATCACCCACGTGATCATGTGACGATTTTCGACACAGCGACAGAAGACAGTGAGTCAAGACAGTTACACAGGCAGATGGGTGGCAGGCAGGCTGGCAGCGCAGAGGGGAGAGGGTCCGACCGCAACTCCAGCTCCGAAAACTGTCAGGATCAGATAGATGATGATCCGATCAGCTGGACAGCTGAGCAGAGCCTGAGTTGACACAGGCTGCAGCATCATAGTAAAAAAATTCTAAAGAAAACTACCTAAGGCTATGTCTGTTTTTAAAAAAAATTAAATTACCGGGCAGTACCCTGAAATACCAGACAGTCCGGTCTAATAACGGACACCTGGCAACCCTAATATATATATATATGTATGTATCTGTGTGTGTGTGTACTAATATATATATATATATATATATATATATATATATATGTGTGTGTGGGTATGTATATACTGTATATATATAAATATATATATACATACACACATATATATACATACAGTATATATGACGTGCATTCATAAGAGGCAGGTGAGGCAGCGCCTCCCCTGGCCAATGTGGGTAATACACTCTTTTTATTAATAATAATAAAAAAAATTGTTCCATTTTTTTTTCCAAATTTTTTTTTTGTTCCTTAAACTGACCACCCCTGCCTGTGTTGTGTTACTACTTAATATTTTATTACTGTTTAAAAAAGTCTACACGAGTAGGGTACACGTCACATTGACATTCATATTGCGCAAGGAAGTAGAGGCCAGCTACCCTTCCATTGCGCAATATGAATGTATTTTGTATGATCCACTAGAGAGACTGCCACAGTGCCACCTAGTGGCTAAGCTCACTCTCTTTGCGGCCCATACCGCTCCCACCGGAGGCTTCTCTCTTGAAGCCTCGGGAGCACTGCCCGCCCCTCAGCCAATCAGAGAGAGTGACACAGCAGTAGGAGGCTGGAGCATCTCTGGTGCTGGTCTGGGGCGGGCTGTCTTGCCGGGCGGAAAACATTGCGAGGCACAGCCCTGAGGCGCAGAGCATCACATGTCACGTGCGACTGACTGTCTCTAAGTCAGACTGGTATGGCAGTGCGTGCTGAGCCTGTCTGTGTGCATGCATGCTGTGCTGAGCTATCATCTGCTCTGCACTGTGTTGGCCTCAGCCTGTTTATTCTGTCACGGTCACATCCTGAACCTGACAGGGACTGTCACGACTCACTGGAGGAGACTAGGAGGCGTTGGGCGAGATAGCTAAGGCTGCTGCTGGAAGTGCAAGCTAGCAGCTTAGTGACCGACCGGTCAGCACTCAGCAGGTCACAGGTGAGTGGTGATGACTCGTCGTCAGTATTGTCGGTGGGTGGAAGCGTGGCTGGCTGGGACGGTGACCCGCATCAGTGAGTGAGTGACACAGACAACACTGCAAGTTAGCTTCATATCAGGTAGGTAGGTAACGGGCAATGCTTTTTATGAGTGGCAGTGGCACACATCTGTATAATAAATTAACTATTACTATATTCTATCAGACTTCAGACTGTATGTAATCATTAATTGTATGGGTGCATTGGGCGGTAATTCACAGAAAAAAAATAATTTAAAAATGAATGTGTGCTGTCCTGTGTGTACGTGTCACTGTATGTGTGTGTCACTATGTGTACGTTTGTGTGTGTCCTTGTGTGCCCTCCTGTACGTATGTGTCACTGTATGTGTTTGTCACTATGTGTATGTTTGTGTGTGTTTGTGTCACTGTGTGTATGTCACTGTATGTGTGTGTCACTATGTGTATGTTTGTGTGTGTGTTTGTGTCACTGTGTGTATGTCACTGTATGTGTGTGTCACTATGTGTATGTCACTGTATGTGTGTGTCACTATGTGTATGTTTGTGTGTGTTTGTGTCACTGTGTGTATGTCACTGTATGTGTGTGTCACTATGTGTATGTTTGTGTGTGTTTGTGTCACTGTGTGTATGTGTCACTGTATGTGTGTGTCACTATGTGTATGTTTGTGTGTGTTTGTGTCACTGTGTGTATGTGTCACTTTATGTGTGTGTCACTATGTGTATGTTTGTGTGTGTTTGTGTCACTGTGTGTATGTGTCACTGTATGTGTGTGTCACTATGTGTATGTTTGTGTGTGTTTGTGTCACTGTGTGTATGTGTCACTGTATGTGTGTGTCACTATGTGTATGTTTGTGTGTGTTTGTGTCACTATGTGTGTGTTTGTGTCACTGTGTGTATGTGTCACTATGTGTATGATTGTGTGTGTTTGTGTCACTGTGTGTATGTGTCACTGTATGTGTGTGTCACTATGTGTATGTTTGTGTGTGTTTGTGTCACTGTGTGTATGTGTCACTGTATGTGTGTTTCACTATGTGTATGTTTGTGTGTGTGTCACTGTGTGTATGTGTCACTGTATGTGTGTGTCACTATGTGTATGTTTGTGTGTGTGTCACTGTGTGTATGTGCCACTGTATGTGTGTGTCACTATGTGTATGTTTGTGTGTGTCTTTGTGTCACTGTGTGTATGTGTCACTGTATGTGTGTGTCACTATGTGTATGTTTGTGTGTGTTTGTGTCACTGTGTGTATGTGTCACTGTATGTGTTTGTCACTATGTGTATGTTTGTGTGTGTTTGTGTCACTGTGTGTATGTGTCACTGTATGTGTTTGTCACTATGTGTATGTTTGTGTGTGTGTTTGTGTCACTGTATGTGTGTGTCACTATGTGTGTGTTTGTGTCACTGTGTGTTTGTGTCACTGTATGTGTTTGTCACTATGTGTATGTTTGTGTGTGTTTGTGTCACTGTGTGTATGTGTCACTGTATGTGTTTGTCACTATGTGTATGTTTTTGTGTGTGTGTTTGTGTCACTGTATGTGTGTGTCACTATGTGTATGTTTGTGTGTGTTTGTGTCATTGTGTGTATGTTTGTGTGTGTCCTTTTGTGCCCTCCTGTGCGTATGTGTCACTGTATGTGTTTGTCACTATGTGTATGTTTGTGTGTGTTCTTGTGTGCCCCCGTTTGTGTTTGTGTCACTATGTGTATGTTTGTGTGTGTGTCCGTTTGTGTCACTGTGTGTATGTTTGTGTGTGCCCTTGTGTGCCCTCCTGTGTACACGCTATGCTCCAACTCATTCAAAGCCTTAAGAAAAAAAAAAAAAAAAAATCAAAAGGCAGTCACAATTGTCACCAGTTTCTTCTGCAAAACAAAAATAATACAAAAGTTTTTTGTTTGTTTTTGCTCCAACTTGCAAAAAAACCAAAAATATTTGTATCCTCATTGAGGGGATGTTTTGCTTTTCAGAAGAAACAGGTGACAATGAGTTTCTTGCTTTAGCAGTAGTATGTAATAAAATACTGGGCTTGTTTTATGGTTAGTGGGATTAGAGGTTGCTGGATTTTCTATGTTAATATAGACAAATGAAACAGCAAAGAAGTCAGATGATGAGCTGCAAAAACCTAGTAAGGAGATCAGGGCTCACATATCACAGTATCCTTTGTCCACACTGTCACTGACATGCTAGACTATTAAAGTGTAGAGTGTTAACTGTATAACTTTTTAGGTTTATTTTTGTATATACAATAATGGGGTTTGCTAAAAACCACAACCCATTTTAATGGGCTGAATTTGCAAGGAGAGCATAAGTAGAGTGTGTGTATGTGAGAGAGAGAGTGTGTATCTGTGAGAGAGAGAGAGAGAGAAAGTGTGAGAGAGAGAGCATGAGAGAGAGTGTGAGAGAGAGTGTGAGAGAGAGAGTGTGTGTGTGAAAGAGAGAGAGTGTGTGTGTGTGTGAAAGAGAGTGTGTGTGTGCGAGAGTGTGTGTGAAAGAGAGAGTGTGTGTGTATGAGAGAGTGTGTGTGAGAGTGTGTGTGAGAGAGAGAGAGTGTATGAGAGTGAGAGTGTGAGAGAGAGTGTAGAGTGTTAACTGTATAACTTTTTAAGTTTATTTTTGTATATACAGTAATGGGTTTAACTAAATGAAATCACATCCCATTTTAATGGGCTTAATTTGCAAGGAGAGTGTGTGAGAGAGAGAGAGTGTGAGAGAGTGTGTGAAAGAGTGAGAGTGTGAGAGAGAGAGAGTGTGAGAGAGAGAGAGTGTGAGAGAGAAAGTGTGTGTGAGAGAGTGTGTGTGAGAGAGTGTGTTAAAGAGTGTGTGTGAGAGAGGGTGTGAGAGAGAGTGTGTGTGTGTGTGAGAGAGAGAGTGTGAGAGAGAGAGTGTGAGAAAGAGAGTGAGAGAAAGAGAGTGTGTGTGAGAGAGAGAGTGTGTGTGAGAGAGTGTGTAAGAGAGAGTGTGTGTGAGAGAGTTTGTAAGAGAGAGTGTGAGAGTGTGTGTGAGAGAGAGAGAGTGTATGAGAGTGAGAGTGTGAGAGAGAGTGTAGAGTGTTAACTGTATAACTTTTTAAGTTTATTTTTTTATATACAGTAATGGGTTTTACTAAATGAAATCACATCCCATTTTAATGGGCTTAATTTGCAAGGAGAGTGTGTGAGAGAGAGAGAGTGTGAGAGAGTGTGTGAGAGAGTGTGAGAGAGAGAGTGTAAGAGAGAGTGTGAGAGAGAGAAAGTGTGTGTGAGAGAGTGTGTGAGAGTGTGTGTGAGAGAGTGTGTGAGAGAGTGTGTGTGTGTGAGAGAGTGCGAGAGAGAGAGTGTGTGTGTGTGTGAGAGAGTGTGTGTGTGTGAGAGAGTGCGTGTGAGAGAGTGTGTAAGAGAGAGTGTATGTGAGAGAGTTTGTAAGAGAGAGTGTGAGAGAGAGTGTGAGAGAGAGAGAGTGTGTGAGAGAGAGAAAGAGTGGGTGAGAGAGAGTGAGTGTGAGAGAGTGAGAGAGAGTGTGTGTGAGAGAGAGAGTGTGAGAGAGAGTATGTGGGTGAGAGAGAGTGTGTGTGGGTGAGAGAGAGAGAGTGTGAGAGAGAGAGTGTGTGTGTGTGTGAGAGAGAGGGTGCTGAAAGGTTCATCTAGGTAAGCTCAGGAGCAGCAAAGAACCTAGATTCTAGCTGCTGATTGGTGGCTGCATATATATACAGATTGTCATTGGCTCACCCAAGTGTTCAGTTAGAAACCAGTAGTGCATCGCTGCTCCTTCAACAAATGATACCAAGAGAATGAAGCAAATTTGATAATAGAAGTAAACTGGAAAGTTGTTTACAATTGTATGTTCTACCTAAATCATGAAATACATTTTTTGGTTTCATTATCATTATTATTATCGTTTATTGGTAGAGCGCCAATAGATTCCGCAGCGCTAACATCCCTTTAAAGTTTAATACTCTCCCTTTAAAATTGATTTCTCTAAACCTGTCCTGGTTTCAGTTAAAATGGAGATAGTTTTATCTTTATTTAGTATAGAAGCATACATATAGGATCATGCATCTCTTATTTAAAGGAAATATACAAATACAAATGAATTTTACTTCTTTAGCTGCCAGTAACAAATTATTCTACCCCCTTGTCTGCCCCTAATTACTTTCTGCTCCATATTGTAGTGCATATAGGCATGGGGATATATTTTTTCCCATAAGCACTTGCTAATTTACAATATTTAGTTCTTATTAAAAATATTTATGGAAAAAATTGTCTCTTTAAATGGCAATGACAACATGGTGGGGGAGGGGCATATTAAGTGGGAGGGGCAATATGGTGGAGGAGGGGCAGAGGAGGTAGATAGGTGGAGCAAAGAGGGCGTGGGGGGCCCTGTCACACTTTTGCCCGGGGGCCCTGAATAGTCTCAGTCCGCCCCTGTGGAATAGGTATCTGTTGGTATTGTCCTAAAACTTTGGGGCTTGGTTAGGAGTCTGAAAATAAAAGATATGTTATTTAAAAATAAGCAAAACTATACATTTTTTTTAAAAAAAACAAAAAACTTGATGGGCTATATAAATAGATCATCTACAAAACATTTATGCAAAGAAAAAATGAGTGTATAATGTCCCATTAAAGATGATAAAGTATATTAATATATATAACAATGTTGGTTGTGCAAAGCTGGGGGAAGGGTATTAAAGACATTATCGTTTTAAAAAATTTAAAAGTTGGAGTAGGCTGTCCCTTTAACTACAAATCTCCAGTTTTATTTATATTATAAAACAAACAAACAAACTTTCAAGAAACAATAGAGGCCACTCTTCGACCTTGTTTGTTATTTTGAAGTCATAGAATGAAATATAATGAAAGAAAATCTATAAAAAAAAAAAAGACAAAAACATAACTGGTGCCTTATAGATAGATCTAATTGTTGCAACGTTGAAAGGTTTTTGAGAAGAGAAGGACATATACAGAAGAGTATGTTTAATGGATCATGTTATAGAACAAATTATCTCTAGAAAATTATGAAACCATTTTGTTAAACAGACTCTAAACTGAAAATGGCAAAGGCATACACATGCAATGTAAAATACTCATCAGAGCATGCATTTTTTTAACAATTTACATCTATTATCTATTTTGCTTTATTCTTTTGGTATCCTTTGTTGAAAAAAACAACTCAGTAGGCTCAGGAGCAGCAATGCACCACTGGGAGTTAGCTGCTGATTGGTGGCTGTAAATATATGCTTCTTGTCATTGGTTCACACAATGTGTTCTAGCACTCAGTAATGAATTGCTGCTCCTTGATACCAAGACAATGAAGCTAAGTTGATAATATAAGTAAATTGGAATGTGGACATTGTACTATATCTAGTTTTTAGAGTAGGGCTAACATTTTTTCTTTCATACAGGTGGTGAGAATCCACAATTCATTACTCCTGGGAATTACTCTTCCATGCCACTAGGAGGAGGCAAAGATTCTTAAACCCCAAGAGTTCTATAAAACCCCTCCCACCTCATTGGAAACTAGTCTTGTCTATATATATATATATATATATATATATATATATATATATATATATATATATATATATATATATATATATATATATATATATATAAAGAAGAAACAAACTTGCACTCGCTGGTCTTTTTAGTGAAATAATTTACTGAAAAATTGTGACGTTTCAAGGACAAAAATTCCCTTCCTCAGACAATGTGTTTAACAAACAAGAGTGACTTTATACACTGTGTAACCCAAACCCCTCCCCTCAATTAGACCAAAAAAAACGCCAAATTGGCAACCATGGTGACCACTGAGTCACATTGTACACAACAAGTGTTTACCATATAAAATATGTGCTATCGTATAAACATATTTAAAGATGAGCCATCCTGGCTCTGACAAAACAGTGACAGCCCAAGTGCGCATTAGGGAAACTGTGATGCAATGGAAACGAGCGTGAAAAACAAACAGATAGTATAATGAGAGTTACCATTCAATCATTCATACTGCCCTTTGTTACTCCATAGAGAGTTATAGATGCTAAAGAGTCAAATCGCCAGTTTTAAACTCACCAAAAATGAAACATAACCCACAGACTCAGGAGCCGTTCACTGCCGCATCGGTATACAACGCCGGGTAGAGAACCCGGAACTCAGAACTACGCAGGCCTCTCACGTGGGGGGCAATCGGCCAATCACCGGGATTGTTTACCGTTGCCATAGTGACCAGTGACACATATGCTCTACAGTACTAGAATATACACTCATGATGGAAATTGAGCGCTGGAATTAATAAAGTTACGATTAAAGTTACACTTAAGTTGCAGCAGACTACAAATCATAGAGAAGGTCAAAGATGTACAATCAAACTCCATACGTCTGTAAATACATGTCACAACGGTCAGAAACCCAATCGTCATATGTTCAATATACTCTATCAGGCAAACACTTCCACAATCAAAAAGTAAAGCTGTAATTACACCATTGACCTTATTGGCCATAATGTGCCATAAACCCCATGCAATTAGTATTGTAGCCATAGGTATCACGAAGATAAGGACTAAAACAGGATTAAAGCTAACGGTGTTAAAACTAACAAGAATATAGTGTCGCCCCCAAAAAGCAGAAAATAAAAAGAAGGAAAATCAGAAAAACGAAATAGTTACATACAATAGTGAAAACATGTAGATAACGTCCTCCAAGTTCACCACATATCACCAATATAAACCCCATTCAGAAGTCTTACGGAAAGACTTAGTAGCCTCAACATAATATTTCAAAGCTCTAACAACATCCAAAGAATGCAACGATTTCTCCTTAGAATTCTTAGGATTAGGACATAATGAAGGAACCACAATTTCTCTACTAATGTTGTTGGAATTCACAACCTTAGGTAAAAATTCAAAAGAAGTTCGCAACACCGCCTTATCCTGATGAAAAATCAGAAAAGGAGACTCACAAGAAAGAGCAGATAATTCAGAGACTCTTCTGGCAGAAGAGATGGCCAAAAGGAACAAAACTTTCCAAGAAAGTAATTTAATGTCCAATGAATGCATGGGTTCAAAAGGAGGAGTTTGAAGAGCCCTCAGAACCAAATTCAAACTCCAAGGAGGAGAAATTGACTTAATGACAGGTTTTATACGAACCAAAGCTTGTACAAAACAATGAATATCAGGAAGATTAGCAATCTTTCTGTGAAAAAGAACAGAAAGAGCAGAGATTTGTCCTTTCAAGGAACTTGCGGACAAACCTTTATCTAAACCATCCTGAAGAAACTGTAAAATTCTCGGAATTCTAAAAGAATGCCAGGAAAAATGATGAGAAAGACACCAAGAAATATAAGTCTTCCAGACTCTATAATATATCTCTCTAGATACAGATTTACGAGCCTGTAACATAGTATTACAGAGTCAGAGAAACCTCTTTGACCAAGAATAAAGCGTTCAATCTCCATACCTTTAAATTTAAGGATTTGAGATCCTGATGGAAGAAAGGACCTTGTGACAGAAGGTCTGGTCTTCACGGAAGAGTCCACGGCTGGCAAGAGGCCATCCGGACAAGATCCGCATACCAAAACCTGTGAGGCCATGCTGGAACTACCAGCAGAACAAACGAGCATTCCTTCAGAATCTTGGAGATTACTCTTGGAAGAAGAACTAGAGGCGGAAAGATATAGGCAGGATGATACTTCCAAGGAAGTGATAATGCATCCACTGCCTCTGCCTGAGGATCCCGGGATCTGGACAGATACCTGGGAAGTTTCTTGTTTAGATGAGAAGCCATCAGATCTATTTCTGGGAGTTCCCACATTTGAACAATCTGAAGAAATACCTCTGGGTGAAGAGACCATTCGCCCGGATGCAACGTTTGGCGACTGAGATAATCCGCTTCCCAATTGTCTATACCTGGGATATGAACCGCAGAGATTAGACAGGAGCTGGATTCCGCCAAAACCAGAATTCGAGATACTTCTTTCATAGCCAGAGGACTGTGAGTCCCTCCTTGATGATTGATGTATGCCACAGTTGTGACATTGTCTGTCTGAAAACAAATGAACGATTCTCTCTTCAGAAGAGGCCAAGACTGAAGAGCTCTGAAAATTGCACGGAGTTCCAAAATATTGATCGGTAATCTCACCTCCTGAGATTCCCAAACCCCTTTTGCCGTCAGAGACCCCCACACAGCTCCCCAACCTGTAAGACTTGCATCTGTTGAGATTATAGTCCAGGTCGGAAGAACAAAAGAAGCCCTCTGAATTAAACGATGGTGATCTGTCCACCACGTCAGAGAATGTCGGACAATCGGTTTTAAAGATATTAATTGAGATATCTTTGTGTAATCCCTGCACCATTGGTTCAGCATACAGAACTGAAGAGGTCGCATGTGAAAACGAGCAAAGGGGATCGCGTCCGATGCAGCAGTCATAAGACCTAGAATTTCCATGCATAAGGCTACCGAAGGGAATGATTGTGACTGAAGGTTTCGACAAGCTGAAATCAATTTTAGACGTCTCTTGTCTGTCAAAGATAGAGTCATGGACACTGAATCTATCTGGAACCCTAAAAAGGTTACCCTTGTCTGAGGAATCAATGAACTTTTTAGTGAATTGATCCTCCAACCATGATCTTGAAGAAACAACACAAGTCGATTCGTATGAGATTCTGCTAAATGTGAAGACTGAGCAAGTACCAAGATATTGTCCAAATAAGGAAATACCACAATACCCTGTTCTCTGATTACAGACAGAAGGGCACCGAGAACCTTTGTAAAAATTCTTGGAGCTGTAGCTAGGCCAAACGGCAGAGCCACAAACTGGTAATGCTTGTCCAGGAAAGAGAATCTCAGGAACTGATAGTGAGCTGGATGAATCGGAATATGCAGATATGCATCCTGTAAATCTATTGTAGACATATAATGCCCTTGCTGAACAAAAGGCAATATAGTCCTTACAGTTACCATTTTGAATGTTGGTATCCTTACATAACGATTCAATATTTTTAGATCCAGAACTGGTCTGAAGGAATTCTCCTTCTTGGGTACAATGAAGAGATTCGAATAAAACCCCAGCCCCTGTTCCAAAACTGGAACTGGCATAATTACTCCAGCCAACTCTAGATCTGAAACACATTTCAGAAATGCTTGAGCTTTCACTGGGTTTACTGGGACACGGGAAAGAAAAAATCTCTTTGCAGGAGGTCTTATCTTGAAACCAATTCTGTACCCTTCTGAAACAATGTTCTGAATCCAAAGATTGTGAACAGAATTGATCCAAATTTCTTTGAAAAAACGTAATCTGCCCCCTACCAGCTGAGCTGGAATGAGGGCCGCACCTTCATGTGGACTTAGAAGCTGGCTTTGCTTTTCTAGAAGGCTTGGATTTATTCCAGACTGGAGATGGTTTCCAAACTGAAACTGCTCCTGAGGATGAAGGATCAGGCTTTTGTTCTTTGTTGAAACGAAAGGAACGAAAACGATCATTAGCCCTGTTTTTACCTTTAGATTTTTTATCCTGTGGTAAAAAAGTTCCTTTCCCACCAGTAACAGTTGAGATAATAGAATCCAACTGAGAACCAAATAATTTATTACCCTGGAAAGAAAGGGAAAGTAGAGTTGATTTAGAAGACATATCAGCATTCCAAGTTTTAAGCCATAAAGCTCTTCTAGCTAAAATAGCTAGAGACATAAACCTGACATCAACTCTGATAATATCAAAAATGGCATCACAGATAAAATTATTAGCATGTTGAAGAAGAATAATAATATTATGAGAATCATGATCTGTTACTTGTTGCGCTAAAGTTTCCAACCAAAAAGTTGAAGCTGCAGCAACATCAGCCAATGATATAGCAGGTCTAAGAAGATTACCTGAACACAGATAAGCTTTTCTTAGAAAGGATTCAATTTTCCTATCTAAAGGATCCTTAAAGGAAGTACCATCTGCCGTAGGAATAGTAGTACGTTTAGCAAGGGTAGAAATAGCCCCATCAACTTTAGGGATTTTGTCCCAAAACTCTAATCTGTCGGACGGTACAGGATATAATTGCTTAAAACGTTTAGAAGGAGTAAATTGATTACCCAAATTATTCCATTCTCTGGAAATTACTTCAGAAATAGCACCAGGAACAGGAAAAACTTCTGGAATAACCACAGGAGATCTAAAGACCTTGTCTAAACGTTTAGATTTAGTATCAAGAGGACCAGAATCCTCAATTTCTAATGCAATTAGGACTTCTTTAAGTAAAGAACGAATAAATTCCATTTTAAATAAATATGACGATTTATCAGCATCAACCTCTGAGACAGAATCCTCTGTATCAGAAGAATCATTAGAATCAGAATGATGATGTTCATTTAAAAATTCATCTGTATAAAGAGAAGTTTTAAAAGACTTTTTATGTTTACCAGAAGGAGGAATAACAGACATAGCCTTCTTAATGGATTCAGAAACAAAATCTGTTATGTTATCAGGAACACTCTGAACATTAGATGTTGATGGAACTGCAACAGGTAATGGTACTTTACTAAAGGAAATATTTTCTGCATTAACAAGTTTGTCATGACATTTAATACAAACAACAGCTGGAGGAACAGATACCAAAAGTTTACAGCAGATACACTTAGCTTTGGTAGTTCCAGCACCAGGCAGCGATTTTCCAGTAGTATCTTCTGACTCAGTTGCAACGTGGGACATCTTGCAATATGTAATAGAAAAAACAACATATAAAGCAAAATTGATCAAATTCCTTAAATGACAGTTTCAGGAATGGGAAAAAATGCCAGTGAACAAGCTTCTAGCAACCAGAAGCAATAAATAATGAGACTTAAATAAAGTGGAGACAAAATTGACGCCCACAATATTTGGCGCCTAAATGGTATTAGCGCCAAAAATGACGCCACATCCGGAACGCCGACATTTTTGGCGCGAAAAACGTCAAAAATGACGCAACTTCCGGCGACACGTATGACGCCGGAAATAGAAAAAAAAAATTTGCGCCAAGAAAGTCCGCGCCAAGAATGACGCAATAAAATGAAGCATTTTCAGCCCCCGCGAGCCTAACAGCCCACAGGGAAAAAATCAAATTTAAGGTAAGATAAAAATGATATATACAAATGCATTATCCCAAATATGAAACTGACTGTCTGAAATAAGGAAATGTTGAACATCCTGAGTCAAGGCAAATAAATGTTTGAATACATATATTTAGAACTTTATAAAAAAGTGCCCAACCATAGCTTTAGAGTGTCACAGAAAATAAGACTTACTTACCCCAGGACACTCATCTACATGTTGTAGAAAGCCAAACCAGTACTGAAACGAGAATCAGCAGAGGTAATGGTATATATAAGAGTATATCGTCGATCTGAAAAGGGAGGTAAGAGATGAATCTCTACGACCGATAACAGAGAACCCATGAAATAGACCCCGTAGAAGGAGATCATTGAATTCAACAGGCAATACTCTCCTCACATCCCTCTGACATTCACTGCACGCTGAGAGGAAAACCGGGCTCCAACCTGCTGCTGAGCGCATATCAACGTAGAATCTAGCACAAACTTACTTCACCACCTCCATAGGAGGCAAAGTTTGTAAAAACTGATTTGTGGGTGTGGTGAGGGGTGTATTTATAGGCATTTTGAGGTTTGGGAAACTTTGCCCCTCCTGGTAGGAATGTATATCCCATACGTCACTAGCTCATGGACTCTTGCTAATTACATGAAAGAAATAACTGCCCATGAACTGAGAAAAGTCAAGCGTGCAGCTGCCAAGATGACACTTGCCACCAGTTTGGTCATATTTCAGAGCTGCAACATCACTGGAGTGCCCAAAAGCACAAGGTGTGCAATACTCAGAGACATGGACAAGGTAAGAAAGGCTGAAAGACGACCACCACTGAACAAGACACACAAGCTGAAACGTCAAGACTGGGCCAAGAAATATCTCAAGACTGATTTTTCTAAGGTTTTATGGACTGATGAAATGAGAGTGAGTCTTGATGGGCCAGATGGATGGGCCCGTGGCTGGATTGGTAAAGGGCAGAGAGCTCCAGTCCGACTCAGACGCCAGCAAGGTGGAGGTGGAGTACTGGTTTGGGCTGGTATCATCAAAGATGAGCTTGTGGGGCCTTTTCGGGTTGAGGATGGAGTCAAGCTCAACTCCCAGTCCTACTGCCAGTTTATGGAAGACACCTTCTTCAAGCAGTGGTACAGGAAGAAGTCTGCATCCTTCAAGAAAAACATGATTTTCATGCAGGACAATGCTCCATCACACGCGTCCAAGTACTCCACAGCGTGGCTGGCAAGAAAGGGTATAAAAGAAGAAAATCTAATGACATGGCCTCTTTGTTCACCTGATCTGAACCCCATTGAGAACCTGTGGTCCATCATCAGATGTGAGATTTACAAGGAGGGAAAACAGTACACCTCTCTGAACAGTGTCTGGGAGGCTGTGGTTGCTGCTGCACGCAATGTTGATGGTGAACAGATCAAAACACTGACAGAATCCATGGATGGCAGGCTTTTGAGTGTCCTTGCAAAGAAAGGTGGCTATATTGGTCACTGATTTGTTTTTGTTTTGTTTTTGAATGTCAGAAATGTATATTTGTGAATGTTGAGATGTTATATTGGTTTCACTGGTAAAAATAAATAATTGAAATGGGTATATATTTGTTTTTTGTTAAGTTGCCTAATAATTATGCACAGTAATAGTCACCTTCACACACAGATATCCTCCTAAAATAGCTATAACTAAAAACAAACTAAAAACTACTTCCAAAACTATTCAGCTTTGATATTAATGAGTTTTTTGGGTTCATTGAGAACATGGTTGTTGTTCAATAATAAAATTAATCCTCAAAAATACAACTTGCCTAATAATTCTGCACTCCCTGTATATATATATATATATAGCCTTAGGACAGATTCATTTTTTAAGTTATTCTCCTTTAAATTTTTGTAATGACATATTTTTTAGTGAGCATCAGGGTTTTTTACGTGCAAGTTTTTTTTCTTTGTTTTTGCGCTCGTCTATTACTCGCATCAGCTTTCGAATCTGCAAACATCGGGATATCGCACGTAGGCATGGGATTTTTATACCCTGTTCAGTTTTCTTACCCTTTTCTTTCATGTAATTAGCAAGAGTCCATGAGCAAGTGACGTATGGGATATACATTCCTACCAGGAGGGGCAAAGTTTCCCAAACCTCAAAATGCCTATAAATACACCCCTCACCACACCCACAAATCAGTTTTTACAAACGTTGCCTCCTATGGAGGTGGTGAAGTAAGTTTGTGCTAGATTCTACATTGATATGCGCTCCGCAGCAGGTTGGAGCCCGGTTTTCCTCTCAGCGTGCAGTGAATGTCAGAGGGATGTGAGGAGAGTATTGCCTATTTGAATTCAATGATCTCCTTCTATGGGGTCTATTTCATAGGTTCTCTGTTATCGGTCGTAGAGATTCATCTCTTACCTCCCTTTTCAGATCGACGATATACTCTTATATATACCATTACCTCTACTGATTCTCGTTTCAGTACTGGTTTGGCTTTCTACTACATGTAGATGAGTGTCCTGGGGTAAGTAAGTCTTATTTTCTGTGACACTCTAAGCTATGGTTGGGCACTTTTATATAAAGTTCTAAATATATGTGTTCAAACATTTATTTGCCTTGACTCAGGATGTTCAACATTCCTTATTTCAGACAGTCAGTTTCATATTTGGGATAATGCATATGAATTAATCAATTTTTTTCTTACCTTAAAATTTGACTTTTTCCCTGTGGGCTATTAGGCTCGCGGGGGCTGAAAATGCTTCATTTTATTGCATCATTCTTGGCGCGGACTTTTTTGGCGCAAATTTTTTTTCTGTTTCCGGCGTCATACGTGTCGCCGGAAGTTGCGTCATTTTTTTTTTTACTTTTTTTGCACTATTGTCTCCACATTATTTAAGTCTCATTATTTATTGCTTCTGGTTGCTAGAAGCTTGTTCACTGGCATTTTTTCCCATTCCTGAAACTGTCATTTAAGGAATTTGATCAATTTTGTTTTATATGTTGTTTTTTCTATTACATATTGCAAGATGTCTCTGTTTGTCCCTGAGTCAGAAGCCACTTCTGGAAAAATGCTTAACTGAGTTTCAGTTCTACCAAAGCTAAGTTCATTTATCTTAAATGTTATAATTGTTTATCTTTAGCTATGGTTTATAATAAGTTATTATGATATACTTTTACATGCAGATTTCATTAGTATTTATGCTTTATACATTTCCATTCTTAAGTGCAAGAAATGTTTAGAAGATTTATAAGAAATATTTTTTCTGATTAAGGCTATGTCTGACTTCGTGCCTTCTAATACGATTTTTAGGTCTTTTTCACTTCTTTTTTAATTATTGAAGTTTCAAATGACCAACAACATACTGATTTATCCTTCTCTGATGATGTTTTTTTCTCATTCAGAAATTCTCTTCATCAGATATTGACACTAACAAATCTACTTTTTTATATAATTTCTTTATTATTAAAGTACATTTGTTCTTTGTTGAAGAGGTGTTGATTATTTTGGATATTAAGGTAACTAGTTCTTTAAGACTAGCTGACACTATTTCTGCCTTTTTATTTCTTCTGTGATTTCAGAGGTTTTCTTTCCAATTCCCCATACTAGGGAATGGAATAGGCTGAGAATTTTCTTTTATTTTTTATATTCTTTGTCAGCAGTTAAATTCAATTTGGAGGGTTCTCCAATTTATTGGAGCTATCTCTACTCCTACTAATTATGCTATTGTTTTTATAGCAAAATAGTATTTATTTTCCTTTATATAGTTGTATCTTATTTTTGGAAAATTATTTAGTTTCAGGTACTTTTCTTGGTCCTGTGATATTGCAATTGCTTCATTTTTTTCTGTTTACTTTAAGATCAAGTATCAGATCATGATTTATTTTAGCATTGTTAAGGGACAACATTTACTAGACTAGGTGCCGTTGCATTTGTCTTGTTGTTTTGCATTTTGCAAGTCCTCTGTTTTGACTGGTCCTTTAAACTGGACTATCATGCTAATGATTTCATTTGTGTCTTCATTTTATTGAATATATTCGCAAATGAGGGTTAATCTATGTCTTTAGCTATTTTAGCTAGAAGAATTCTGTGATTTAAAAAAAAAAAAAAAAAAAAAAAGAAAATCCATATTTCTTTTGTTCTAAGATAATCAATTATAATTGGATTCAATTCTTAACTGTTACTATGGGCTTCAAGATTGAGTTCTAAGACTAAAACTTTAAGCTTATACTAGTTTGGTTGTTCTTATTAAGGAACGAATCCTGAGTTCTTTCCCAAGTAACATGTTTTTAATTGGGGTTCGAAATTAGCTCCCTAATGTTGCGATGCACGTGCCGTATTCCAGCTTGGCTGGTAAGGGGCAGGTTAAGACTTCTTTGAAATTTATTTGGTTCTATTTTGTCCAAATTTCTTTGATTTTATTCCAGTAATGCTAACACTTTCTTTCAGTGTGTTTCTGTCCTATATATTTTGGATACTGTTGAGGCATGGCTGGGTACCCATGGGGTTCAAGCGCTGCTTAGACCTGGAATCTTCTGGGGTTTTTATTCCAGTTCCTTTTCTAGGAACTGGGTTTTGGAGTTTTATTCAAACTATTTTGCCTTTTTGTGGTCATTGATTGCATTATTTGTTTTCTTTAGATACAATAAATGCGTATTCTTCATTTTTCTGTTTTCATTCAGATTATTTCCTGAGGATGCGGATTCTCATATGTTTCACTTGCTCTTCAGGACATAGTTAGAGGATCTTTTTTCAAAAGCTCTTGATTCCTCACGCAAGGGTCACCTTTTTTTTTAGGTTTCCAGATGGTTTATGTCGCTATCTTTGTCTCTATCAGACAAGGGACAATTTGTATTGGGTTCCGTCTGTCGGTACCTTTAGTCTCTATTATTTCCTTCAGTTGCTATATATGCATAGAAGTTTTAATAGCATTGGATTCAATTCCCTTTGCTCATTTTCAATGGAAAGATCCTTTCCAGCTTTTTATGAGTGTTGTTTCTTCAAGAACATGGTTGGAGGATCAATTAACCAAAAGGTTTATTGATTCCTCAGACAAGAGTAACCTTTTTTAGATTTCCGGATAGATTCAGTGTCCATGACTCTGTCTCTGTTGGACAGGAGACGTCTGAAATTGGTTTCAGCTTATCGAAACCTTCAGTCTCAATCATTCCCTTCGGTAGCCTTATGCATGGAATTTCTAGGTTCTTATGACTGCTGCATTGGACGTGTTCCCCTTTGCTCATTTTCTCATGCGACCTCTTCAGCTCTGTATGCTGAACCAGTGGTGCCGGGATTATACAAAGATATCTCATTTAATATCTTTAAAAATGATTGTTTGACACCCTCTGACGTGGTACAGACCACCATCGTTTAGTTCAGGGGGCTTCTTTTTTTCTTCCAACCTGGACTGTGATCTCAACAGATGCAAGTCTGACAGGTTGGGGAGCTGTATGGGGTTTTCTGACAGCACAAGGGGTTTGGGAAATCTCAGGAGGTGAGATTACCAATCAATATTTTGGAACTCCGTGCAATTTTCAGAAGCTCAACAGTCATGGCCTCTTCTAAAGAGAGAATCGTTCATTTGTTTTCAGACAGACAATGTCACAACTGTGGCATATATCAATCATCAAGGAGGGACTCGCAGTCCTCTGGCTATGAAAGAAGTATCTTGAATACTGGTATGGGCGGAATCCAGCTCCTGTCTAATCTCTGCGGTTCATATCCCAGGTATTGACAATTGGAAAGCGGATTATCTCAGTCGCCAAACGTTACATCCGGGCGAGTGGTCTCTTCACCCAGAGGTGTTTCTTCAGATTGTTCAAATGTGGGGTCTTCCAGAAATAGATCTGATGGCTTCTCATCTAAACAAGAAACTTCCCAGGTATCTGTCCAGATCCAGGGATCCTCAGGCGGAAGCAGTGGATGCATTGTCACTTCCTTGGAAGTATCATCCTGCCTATATCTTTCCGCCTCTAGTTCTTCTTCCAAGAGTAATATCCAAGATTCTGAAGGAATGCTCGTTTTTTTCTGCTGGTGGCTCCAGCATGGTCTCACAGGTTTTGGTATACGGATCTTGTCCGCATGGCTTCTTGCCAACCGTGGACTCTTCCGTTAAGACCAGACCTTCTGTCACAAGGATCTCAAATCCTTAAATTTAAATGTATGGAGATTGAACGCTTGATTCTTAGTCAAAGAGGTTTCTCTGACTCTGTGATTAATACTATGTTACAGGCTCATAGATCTGTATCTAGGAAGATATATTATCGAGTCTGGAAGACTTACATTTCTTGGTGTCTTTCTCATCATTTTTTCTGGCATTCTTTTAGAATTCCAAGAATTTTTCAGTTTCTTCAGGATGGTTTGGATAAAGGTTTGTCTGCAAGTTCCTTGAAAGGACAAATCTCTGCTCTTTCTGTTCTTTTTCACAGAAGGATTGCTATTCTTCCTGATATTCATTGTTTTGTACAAGCTTTGGTTCGTATAAAACCTGTTATTAAGTCAATTTCTCCTCCTTGGAGTTTGAATTTGGTTCTGGGGGCTCTTCAAGCTCTTCCATTTGAACCTATGCATTCACTGGACATTAAATTACTTTCTTGGAAAGTTTTGTTTTCTTTTGGCCATCTCTTCTGCTAGAAGAGTTTCTGAATTATCTGCTCTTTCTTGTGAATCTCCTTTTCTGATTTTCCATCAGGATAAGGCGGTGTTGCAAACTTCTTTTAAAATTTTTACCTAAGGTTGTGAATTCTAACAACATTAGTAGAGAAATTGTGGTTCCTTCATTATGTCCTAATCCTAAGAATTCTAAGGAGAGATCATTGCATTCTTTGGATGTAGTTAGAGCTTTGAAATATTATGTTGAAGCTACTAAGAATTTCCAAAAGACTTCTAGTCTATTTTTTATCTTTTCCGGTTCTAGGAAAGGTCAGAAGGCCTCTGCCATTTCTTTGGCATCTTGGTTGAAATCTTTAATTCATCATGCTTATGTCGAGTCTCCGCCTCAAAGGATTACAGCTCATTCTACTAGGTCAGTTTCTACTTCCTGGGCGTTTAGGAATGAAGCTTTGATTGATCAGATTTGCAAAGCAGCAACTTGGTCTTCTTTGCATACTTTTACTAAATTCTACCATTTTGATGTGTATTCTTCTTCTGAAGCAGTTTTTGGTAGAAAAATACTTCAGGCAGCTGTTTCAGTTTGATTCTTCTGCTTATAATTTCAGTTTTCTTCATTATAAGATTTAAACTTTATTTTGGGTGTGGATTATTTTTCAGCGGAATTGGCTGTCTTTATTTTATCCCTCCCTCTCTAGTGACTCTTGCGTGGAAGATCCACATCTTGGGTAGTCATTATCCCATACGTCACTAGCTCATGGACTCTTGCTAATTACATGAAAGAAAACATAATTTATGTAAGAACTTACCTGATAAATTCATTTCTTTCATATTAGCAAGAGTCCATGAGGCCCACCCTTTTTTGTGGTGGTTATGATTTTTTTGTATAAAGCACAATTATTCCAATTCCTTGTTTTTTTATGCTTTCGCACTTTTTTCTTATCACCCCACTTCTTGGCTATTCGTTAAACTGATTTGTGGGTGTGGTGAGGGGTGTATTTATAGGCATTTTGAGGTTTGGGAAACTTTGCCCCTCCTGGTAGGAATGTATATCCCATACGTCACTAGCTCATGGACTCTTGCTAATATGAAAGAAATGAATTTATCAGGTAAGTTCTTACATAAATTATGTTTTCCTCCTTTTCTGGCGTCGGTTAATTCAAGTGCTCCCTCAATAATTAGGTGCGCTATTTGCAGGTTGGACATGGTTGAACATATTTTGCTTACTTTAGACATCATTAAGATTAGTTCTAAGAGTATGTCTTTGGCAGTACTTTCTAGAAGGCCTTTATGGTTAAAGTTTTGGTCTGCTGACATGGCTTCCAGTCTTTTATCTCTCTCTTTTCAGGGAAAGATATTGTTTGGCTCTGGTTTGGATTCTATTATCTCTACTGTTACTCGAAATAAGGGATCTTTATTCCTCAGGACAAGAAGTCCAAAGGAAAACACAAAGCTTCTAATAGTTTTCATTCCCTTCATCAGAACAGGGATCAGAAATCTGATTCCTCCTCTCAGAAACAAAGTTCCTTTGGCTCTGTCTGGAAACCTAGTTCAAACTGGAACAAAGTTTAAAGGACCACTGTAAGTAAATGCCTGTTACTAGCTAACTACCCCAAATACGCTTTTTATCAATAGCATTTCATTAACATATCTCTACCGTATATCAGAAATCTTGTCTGCAAATTTAATTGTTTTCCAAACCCACTCCGTGGGTATCCTTTGCTCTGTACCAATCCGTTTACAATACCTAGGTTTCAAAATGGCGCTTTAAACACAAAGTTATTGGTTTAAGTATTTTGAACATGCAGTGCTGAAAATAGTGGGCAGGATAACGTGACATCATCGGTGAATAAAAGATATAACTTTTAGAACGTTATGAAACTTTGTTTTGGAGAAAATATAGGTCAGTAGGTTTAAATTAATGCTTATTAACTTTAATATGTTAGTTGTTTAGCCTAAAAATTATAACAGTAATCCTTTAAGCAGTCCAAAAAATCTATTTCCTCATCCAAGTCTGCATAAAGGTGCGGCTACCGATCCAGAGTCTCTGTTAAGGGCAAGTTTCACCCTTTTCAGGGGCTAGGAAGGTTTCAGTCTGTTCATGATCTCTGGGTTCTAAATATAGTCTCTCAGGGTTACTGGATAGGTTTCAGAACAAGGTCTCCTAGAGGAAGATTTATTCTGTCCAATGTTCCAAAGAATCCAGCGAAGGCCCAGGTCTTTTTTTCATTCAGTTTCAGATCTAGAATCTATGGGAGGGATTATTCCTGTTCCTCTCTTGGAACATGGGATGGGATTTTATTCAAATCTCTTCATTGTGCCAAAGAAGGAAAGAACTTTCAGACCAGTAACAGGTTTGGATCTAAAATCTCTGAACTCGTTTTTTCAGAGTTCCTACTTTCAAAATGAAAACTATTCAGACTATTATGCCTTTTGTTCAGCAAGGTCAGTTTATGGCCACAATGGATTTAAAGGATGCTTACTTTCATGTTCCAATTCACAGGGGATATTATCAGTTTCTAAGGTTTGCCTCTCACCACAATGAAAGAAATGATTATGCTTTTGAAGAAAAGAAGGGAGACTAAGGAATCAACACATTTCACATAGGAAATCAAGAAAACATAATTTATGTAAGAACTTACCTGATAAATTCATTTCTTTCATATTGGCAAGAGTCCATGAGCTAGTGACGTATGGGATATACATTCCTACCATGGAGGGGCAAAGTTTCCCAAGCCTCAAAATGCCTATAAATACACCCCTCACCACACCCACAATTCAGTTTAACGAATAGCCAAGAAGTGGGGTGATAAGAAAGGAGTGAAAGCATCAAACAAGGAATTGGAATAATTGTACTTTATACAAAAAAATCATAACCACCACAAAAAGGGTGGGCCTCATGGACTCTTGCCAATATGAAAGAAATGAATTTATCAGGTAAGTTCTTACATAAATTATGTTTTCTTTCATGTAATTGGCAAGAGTCCATGAGCTAGTGACGTATGGGATAGCAGATATCCAAGATGTGGAACTTCCACGCAAGAGTCACTAGAGAGGGAGGGATAAAATAAAGACAGCCAATTCTGCTGAAAAAATAATCCATAACCCAAATCAAAAAGTTTTAATCTTATAATGAAAAAAACTGAAATTATAAGCAGAAGAATCAAACTGAAACAGCTGCCTGAAGTACTTTTCTACCAAAAACTGCTTCAGAAGAAGAAAAAACATCAAAATGATACAATTTAGTAAAAGTATGCAAAGAAGACCAAGTTGCTGCTTTGCAAATCTGACCAACAGAAGCTTCATTCTTAAAAGCCCAGGAAGTAGAAACTGACCTAGTAGAATGAGCCGTAATCCTTTGAGGCGATTTACCCGACTCCACATAAGCATGATGAATCAAAGACTTTAACCAAGATGCCAAAGAAATGGCAGAAGCCTTCTGACCTTTCGTAGAACCAGAAAAGATAACAAATAGACTAGAAGTCTTCCTGAAATCTTTAGTAGCTTCAACATAATATTTCAAAGCTCTAACCACATCCAAAGTATGTAAAGATCTCTCCAGAGAATTCTTAGGATTAGGACATAAAGAAGGGACAACAATTTCTCTACTAATGTTGTTAGAATTCACAACTTTAGGTAAAAAAATTAAATGAAGTCCGCAACACCGTCTTATCCTGATGAAAAATCAGAAAAGGAGATTCACAAGAAAGAGCAGATAACTCAGAAACTCTTCTAGCAGAAGAGATGGGCAAAAGGAATAAAACTTTCCAAGAAAGTAATTTAATATCCAGAGAATGCATAGGTTCAAACGGAGGAGCCTGTAAAGCCCTCAGAACCAAATTAAGACTCCAAGGAGGAGAAATTGACTTAATGACAGGCTTAATACGAACCAAAGCCTATACAAAACAATGAATATCAGGATGATTAGCAATCTTTCTGTGAAAAAGTACAGAAAAAGCAGAGATTTGTCCTTTCAAGGAACTTGCAGACAAAGTCTTCCAAACTTGCAGACAAACCTTTTTCCAAACCATCCTGAAGAAACTGTAAAATTCTAGGAATTCTAAAAGAATGCCAAGAGAATTTATGAGAAGAACACAGAGAAATGTAAGTCTTCCAAACTCGATAATAGATCTTTCTAGACACAGATTTACGAGCCTGTAACATAGTATTAATCACTGAATCAGAGAAACCTCTATGACTAAGTATTAAGCGTTCAATCTCCATACCTTCAAATTTAATGATTTGAGATCCTGATGGAAGAATGGGCCTTGAGATAGAAGGTCTGGCCTTAATGGAAGTGTCCAAGGTTGGCAACTGGCCATCCGAACGAGATCCGCATACCAAAACCTGTGTGGCCATGCTGGAGCCACCAGCAGTACAAACGAACGCTCCATTAGGATTTTGGAAATCACTTTTGGAAGAAGAACTAGAGGCGGAAAGATATAAGCAGGTTGATAATTCCAAGGAAGTGACAATGCGTCCACCGCTTCCGCCTGAGGATCCCTGGATCTGGACAGATACCTGGGAAGTTTCTTGTTCAGATGAGAGGCCATCAGATCTATTTCTGGAGGTCCCCAGATTTGAACAATCTGAAGAAATACCTCTGGGTGAAGAGACCATTCGCCCGGATGTAACGTCTGGCGACTGAGATAATCCGCTTCCCAATTGTCTATACCTGGGATGTGAACCGCAGAAATTAGACAGGAGCTGGATTCCACCCATACAAGTATCCGAGATAATTCTTTCTAGCCTGAGGACTGTGAGTCCCCCCTTGATGATTGACATATGCCACAGTTGTGACATTGTCTGTCTGAAAACAAATAAACGATTCTCTCTTCAGAAGAGGCCAGAACTGAAGAGCTCTGAAAATCGCACAGAGTTCCAAAATGTTGATTGGTAATCTCGCCTCCTAAGATTCCCAAACCCCCTGCACTGTCAGAGATCCCCATACAGCTCCCCAACCTAAAAAAAAACTTGTATCTGTTGAGATCACAGTCCAGGTTGGACGAACAAAAGAGGCCCCTTGAATTAAACGATGGTGATCCAACCACCAAGTCAGAGAAGATCGAACATTGGGATTTAAGGATATTAATTGTGATATCTTTATATAATCCCTGCACCATTGGTTCAGCATACAAAGCTGGAGAGGTCTCATGTGAAAACGAGCAAAAGGGATCGCGTCCGATGCAGCAGTCATGAGACCTAGAATTTCCATGCACAAAGCTACCGAAGGGAATGATTGAAACTGAAGGTTTCGACAAGCTGAGACCAATTTCAGACGTCTCTTTTCTGTTAGAGAAAAAGTAATGGAATCTATTTGGAAACCCAAAAAGGTTACCCTTGTCTGAGGAATCAAGGAACTCTTTGGTAAATTGATCCTCCAACCATGTCTCTGAAGAAACAACACAAGTTGATTTGTATGAGATTCTGCAGAATGTAAAGACTGAGCAAGTACCAAGATATTGTTATGATCCTCTATTTATATGTCATAGAATGGAAACATATAAGTGTATAATAATGGTTTTGTAGCTATTTGTTGCAAACTCCAAGTCACATTGAATTCAGTGAAGAAGTAACCACACAAATAGCAGAGTTCATATATGAAAATTGATTTGTAAGATTAATCACAAGTAAACTATTAGTTAACTTATGATATACTGTTAAGATGAATGTTAGTTTAATCTTCAGGAGAGAAGAATTAAAGTCTTGCAATTGAACAGTGAATTGAATGGAACAAGAGAATATGCACAGTCTCTATTTGCAAAATAATGAAATGAAAATTATACTTGCGGTTGCTTCTGTAGCTGACAAACGGATTAGTTCAGCAGACACACCCACCTTGGATACCGACAAGGAAAATACTATACCCTCGTTCTGTATTAGGTAGTGTTGAAATAAATCCTTTAGAGGAAGCCGTTGAGAATATGAGAGTGGAGTCTTGAATAAGTTTAATGTGACTGCAGAGAAAGTTTCTTTAGCACTCCTGTTTCACAAAGTACACTGATCGAGTGAAACGCTGAGCGGACAGCGTGTGACGTCACTCGGCAGTGTAAAAAACTGACAGGCAAATGGAAGTCCGGTGAAACAGGGAGAAAAGCCGGTAATACCAGTTCAGTAATAAGTTGAGGATTGCTGAGATTGACTTGAAGTTGAAAGTCACAAGTAGACTTTGGTAAAGTTGTTTTGAGATGAGCAGAGGGGAAGTTTAGCAGTGAAATTGTAATCCAAATTGTAGAGGAGTTCTAACAAGCTAACTGTCCCTATACACTCTCAATAATCAAGCAAGGAACATGGATAAAGGAGTGACCTTTATAGATGTTAACAGGAAGTGGTTCAGTTCTTAAAGAGACAGTGGACCATGTCAGACCCCCCCCTGTCAAGACTCCCAGAAAGGGAGATCAAGGACCCGGCTTCGACGGGAACTTGGAATGAAAAGAGGCCAAAAGATGAGGAGCACGGACAAGCCAAGACCCAGGAATCCTCCGAAACATCATAACCTCTCCAACGAACCAAGTACTCCAGCTTCCTAGATCTGATCCTGGAATCCAAGATTTTACCCACCTCATACTCATCCTGATCATCCAAGAGGGATAACGTCTCAGAGGAGGAAGGTGTGAGTGAGTCCAAATCACCCCGGAATGGCTTCAGCAAGGAGACGTGGAAAGAGGGGTGGATGCGGAGATCCTCCGGCAAAGCTAAATGGACAGCGCTATCATTAATGACTCTGGAAATAGCAAACGGTCCCACAAATTGAGAAGCCAATTTTTTACAAGGTACTTTTAGTTTAATGTTCCTGGTAGATAGCCACACCATATCACCCTCTTTGTAAATCGGAGGTTTAGCATGCTTTGCATCAAAGTACCTTTTTTGAGTCGATTTTGCTTCCTGCAAATGATCGTGAAGAATTACAAGGTTCTCCTTGACAGTAGAGGAGAATGAATGTGCAGCCGGTGAGTTAGAAGGAGAACAGGGAGTAGGAAATGAATCAGGGTGATATCCATAGGTGGCATAAAATGGTGTTTGTTTGGTGGAGTTGTTCACAGAGTTATTATATGCGAATTCCACCATAGGGAGCCATTCCGACCAGTCGTCTTGTTGAGTAGTAATATAACATCTAAGATACTGTTCTAGAGTCTGATTAAGACGCTCTGTCAATCCATTGGTCTGAGGGTGATAAGCTGTTGAATATCGCATAGAAACTTTTAATTGTTGACACAAATTACGCCAGAATTGGGATGTGAATTGTGTTCCTCTGTCTGTCACAATGGAGGATGGAAGACCATGTAGCTTAACGATATTGGATAAAAAAAACCTTAGCGGTAGTAAGTGCATTAGGAACTTGTTTTAAAGGTATGAAGTGTGATAGTTTGGTTAGATGGTCAATTACTACTAAGATAGTAGTATATCCATTGGAGGATGGCAAATCTACAATAAAATCCATACCTATGACACTCCAGGGCTTCGTAGGTATAGGTAGTGGAATTAGTAAGCCACAGGGTTTGCTATGTGATTTCTTTTTAATAGTGCAAACGTTGCAGGAAGTTACGTATTGATAGATGTCTTTCTTCATTAAAGGCCACCAATATTGTCTTTTAATGAGTTCAGTAGTTCGGGTTATTCCTGGATGTCCAGCTAACGGGGAATCGTGATGAAGTGACAGAATCTGTTTTCGCATTGATGGTGAAATATAAATTAAGTTGTTGTACGTGCTCAACCCCGTAATGGAATCCTTCAGACAGTATTCTGGAAGAGATGAATCCGTCTGGAGAGCTTCTAGAATATCTGATTGAAGAGTGGTTAAGGCACATATGATCTTTGTGGATGGTATAATTAGGTTTTGTTCCTTATCATTAGAAGTAGGTTCTGTGGTTCTGGATAAAGCGTCTGCCTTAAAGTTTTTTAGACCTGGTCTGTAGGTTAAAATAAAATTAAACCTATCCAGATATAAGGCCCAACGGACCTGTCTTGATGATAAGGTTTTACTTTTCTTTAAATATTGGAGATTCCTGTGATCGGTATATATAGTGAATGGCTTGGAGGTTCCCTCAAGAAGATGTCTCCAATGCTCCAAAGCTGCCTTCACTGCCAGCAGTTCCTTGTCACCTATCGAATAATTCTTTTCGGCAGGTGTCAATAATCTAGAGTAGAAAGCAATAGGATGTTGTTTTTTCGTTTCTGAGTTGATTTGGGTCAGGACAGCACCAATTCCAGAGTTTGATGCATCAACCTCCAACGTAAAAGGTAGAGTAGGATTAGGTAATTGTAGAAAAGTAGCGGTATTAAATTTTTGTTTTAGTGATTGGAAGGCCGTTTCTGCTTCGGAACTCCAACAGAACTTTCCTTTACCAGTTAGACGAGTGAGTGGTTGTACAGTTACTGAATAGTGATCAATGAACTTTCTATAAAAATTGGAAAATCCAAGGAACCTTTGTAAGGATTTTACGTTAGTAGGAGCAGGCCAATTGAGTATGGATGAGATTTTATCGGGATCCATTTGGATTCCGGTAGGAGTAATGATGTATCCAAGGAATTTGATAGTATCCTTGTGGAAATAACATTTTTCCATTTTGGCGTACAGGTGATGTTCTCTTAAAGTAGAGAGTACCCACCGTACATGTTTTTGATGTTCTGTTAAATTTTTGGAATAGATGAGGATGTCGTCGAGATACACTATAACGCAGACATCCATGAGATCTTTGAATATCTCGTTGATGAAGAATTGAAAAGTTGCCGGAGCATTTGTCAATCCGAACGGCATCACGTTATACTGGTATAACCCATACCGGGTCTTGAAGGCTGTTTTCCACTCATCTCCAGATCTCATACGGATGAGGTTGTAGGCCCCTTTTAGGTCTAATTTCGTGAAGATGGTGGCTCCGGTCAGACGTTCTAGCAATTCTGGAATCAGAGGGAGTGGATAACGATTTTTAACTGTTATTGCGTTTACTGCCCGATAATCAATAATGGGTCGAAGTGTTCCATCTTTGTTAGTTACGAAAAATATGGCAGATGCTATGGGGGAAGATGAAGGAGATATAAAACCTTTCTTTAAGTTTTCGTCAAGATATTTGCGGAGATGTTGTAGTTCTTTTTGTGAAAGTGGAAAAATTTTATTAGTAGGTAACGGTTCACCTTCTTTGAAGTCTATAGGGCAATCAAATGGTCGATGTGGTGGAAGGTTTTCTGCATTCTTTAGATTAAATACATCAGAGAAATCACTATATTGTTTCGGCAATAATGGTTCAATATGGTTGATAGCAATGTAAGGAAAGCATGTTTCAGTACAATAGGAGGAGTTAAATGTTAATGTACAAGATTCCCAATTAATAATAGGGTTGTGTTTTTGCAGCCATGGGAAACCAAGTATGATTGGATGTAAGGAAGAGGGTATGATATCATAAGTGATGAACTCTTTGTGACCATTGTTAGTTATAGTAAGTAGTGGAACTGTGTGGTGTGTGATGGGACCATTTAGATATTGGGACCCATCAATAACTCTGACAAAGACAGGGGTTGCTTTTTTCACACACGGAATTTTATTTTGTGTTACAACTGATTGAACAATGAAATTGCCATAAGCTCCGGAATCAATTGTGGCTGCTTCCTGGTACTGCATTTGGTCCCACTGTAAAGACAGAGTTAGAATTAATTGAGTATGTTTTTTGTGAGGTGTGGAAGAGTGATTAGGTTCTATCTTACCCTTTCTAGGTCGATTCAGAAGTGGACAAGTTGAAACATCATGCTCCTTGTTACCACAATACATGCATAAATTTGCTTGTTTTCTTCGTAATTTTTCTTCTGTGGAAAGTGGACCTCTTATGGTCCCAATCTCCATTGGTATAGCTGTTGGAGTCGATTTATCTAGATTAGGAGAGAACTGTTTCCTAATGTGAGTATCAGGCTGACATCTTTCATGTCTTCTCTCTCTAAATCTTCTGTCAATGGAGATGGATAATTTGATAAGGCCTTCTAGGGTGTCTGGTAACTCAACCCTAGATAGTTCATCTTTTAGGTATTCGGAAAGCCCCAGACGGAATTGTTTTTTTAGGGAGATAGAATTCCACTGTGAGTCTGTACACCATAATTGAAACTCCGCTATATAATCCTCAACGGCTCTTTTGCCTTGTTTGAGGGAGCGGAGGTTAGTTTCTGCAGTTTGCTGTTTATTGATGTCTTCATATAGGATTGCCATAGCGTGAAAGAAATTTTCCAAGGAGTTAAGGATTGGATCATCAGATTCGAAGAACCTATTGGCCCATGCCCGCGGTTCTCCACTCAGGTACGAAATTGTGGTGCAAACTTTGATCTTGTCATTGCTATACGTCCTGGGTTTCATGGCAAATAGGAGTAGGCATGAGTTTCTAAAGTCACGAAATTTAGATCTATCCCCAGAGAATGGAATTGGGGGGTTTACTTGTGGTTCTGGTTTTTCAGAGGCTTTGAGTGTCATCAATTCATTTAAAGCTCTTTTCAAAGCAGTGTTTTCAGTTTGAACATCCCTTAATCCCTGTGCTAGGATGTCTACCTTTTGGTTCAGAGATGTTATTTCATTACTCATGGCTAGTGGATCCATAGTGATGAAATTGTTATATTCTTTTTGTGGCTTGATTATTCTGTTATGATCCTCTATTTATATGTCATAGAATGGAAACATATAAGTGTATAATAATGGTTTTGTAGCTATTTGTTGCAAACTCCAAGTCACATTGAATTCAGTGAAGAAGTAACCACACAAATAGCAGAGTTCATATATGAAAATTGATTTGTAAGATTAATCACAAGTAAACTATTAGTTAACTTATGATATACTGTTAAGATGAATGTTAGTTTAATCTTCAGGAGAGAAGAATTAAAGTCTTGCAATTGAACAGTGAATTGAATGGAACAAGAGAATATGCACAGTCTCTATTTGCAAAATAATGAAATGAAAATTATACTTGCGGTTGCTTCTGTAGCTGACAAACGGATTAGTTCAGCAGACACACCCACCTTGGATACCGACAAGGAAAATACTATACCCTCGTTCTGTATTAGGTAGTGTTGAAATAAATCCTTTAGAGGAAGCCGTTGAGAATATGAGAGTGGAGTCTTGAATAAGTTTAATGTGACTGCAGAGAAAGTTTCTTTAGCACTCCTGTTTCACAAAGTACACTGATCGAGTGAAACGCTGAGCGGACAGCGTGTGACGTCACTCGGCAGTGTAAAAAACTGACAGGCAAATGGAAGTCCGGTGAAACAGGGAGAGAAGCCGGTAATACCAGTTCAGTAATAAGTTGAGGATTGCTGAGATTGACTTGAAGTTGAAAGTCACAAGTAGACTTTGGTAAAGTTGTTTTGAGATGAGCAGAGGGGAAGTTTAGCAGTGAAATTGTAATCCAAATTGTAGAGGAGTTCTAACAAGCTAACTGTCCCTATACACTCTCAATAATCAAGCAAGGAACATGGATAAAGGAGTGACCTTTATAGATGTTAACAGGAAGTGGTTCAGTTCTTAAAGAGACAGTGGACAGATATCATCCAAATAAGGCAATACCCTGTTCTCTGATTACAGAGAGAAGGGCACAGAGAACCTTTGAAAAGATCCTTGGAGCTGTTGCTAGTCCAAACGGAAGAGCAACAAACTGGTAATGCTTATCTAGAAAAGAGAATCTCAGAAACTGAAAGTGATCTGGATGGATTGGAATATGAAGATATGCATCCTGTAAGTCTATTGTAGGCATGTAATGCCCTTGCTGAACAAAAGGTAGAACAGTCCTTATAGTCACCATTTTGAATGTTGGTATCCTTACATAACGATTCAATATTTTTAGATCCAGAACTGGTCTGAAGGAATTCTCCTTCTTTGGTACAATGAAGAGATTTGAGTAAAACCCCAGACCCAGTTCCAGAACTGGAACTGGCACAATTACCCCAGACAACTCTAGGTCTAAAACACATTTCAGAAATGCCTGAGCCTTTACTGGGTTACTGGAATGCGTGAGAGAAAAAATCTTCTCACAGGCGGTCTTTACCTTGAAACCTATTCTGTACCCTTGTGAAACAATGTTCTGAATCCAAAGACTTTGAATCGAATTGATCCAAACATCTTTGAAAAATCGTAATCTGCCCCCTACCAGCTGTGCTGGAATGAGGGCCGCACCTTCATGCAGATTTGGGAGCTGGTTTTGACTTTCTAAAAGTCTTGGATTTATTCCAGACTGGAGAAGGTTTCCAAACGGAAACTGTTCCTTTAGTGGAAGGGTCAGGCTTTTGTTCCTTATTCTGACGAAAGGAACGAAAATGATTAGCAGCCCTATATTTACCTTTAGATTTTTTTGTCCTGAGGCAAAAAGGCTCCCTTCCCCCCAGTAACAGTTGAAATTATTGAATCCAACTGAGAACCAAATAATTTATTACCTTGGAAAGAAAGAGAAAGCAACGTTGACTTAGAAGTCATATCTGCATTCCAAGACTTAAGCCATAAAGCTCTTCTAGCTAAAATAGCTAAAGACATATACCTGACATCAATTCTAATCATATCAAAAAACATAATTTATGTAAGAACTTATCTGATAAATTCATTTCTTTCATATTAGCAAGAGTCCATGAGCTAGTGACGTATGGGATATACATTCCTACCAGGAGGGGCAAAGTTTCCCAAACCTTAAAATGCCTATAAATACACCCCTCACCACACCCACAATTCAGTTTAACGAATAGCCAAGAAGTGGGGTGAAAAGAAAGGAGCGAAAGCATCAAAAAAATAAGAAATTGGAATAATTGTGCTTTATACAAAAAAATCATAACCACCACAAAAAGGGTGGGCCTCATGGACTCTTTCTAATATGAAAGAAATGAATTTATCAGGTAAGTTCTTACATAAATTATGTTTTCTTTCATGTAATTAGCAAAAGTCCATGAGCTAGTGACGTATGGGATAGCAGATACCCAAGATGTGGAACTTCCACGCAAGAGTCACTAGAGAGGGAGGGATAAAATAAAGACAGCCAATTCCGCTGAAAAAATAATCCACAACCCAAATCAAAAAGTTTTAATCTTATAATGAAAAAAACTGAAATTATAAGCATAAGAATCAAACTGAAACGGCTTCCTGAAGTACTTTTCTACCAAAAACTGCTTCAGAAGAAGAGAAAACATCAAAATGGTAGAATTTAGTAAAAGTATGCAAAGAAGACCAAGTTGCTGCTTTGCAAATCTGATCAACAGAAGGTTCATTCCTAAACGCCCAGGAAGTAGAAACTGACCTAGTAGAATGAGCCGTAATCCTTTGAGGCGGGGATTTACCCGACTCCACATAAGCATGAAGAATCAAAAGCTTTAACCAAGATGCCAAAGAAATGACAGAAGCCTTCTGACCTTTCCTAGAACCAGAAAAGATAACAAATAGACTAGAAGTCTTCCTGAAATCTTTAGTTGCTTCAACATAATATTTCAAAGCTCTAACTACATCCAAAGAATGTAAAGATCTCTCCAGAGAATTTTTAGGATTAGGACACAATGAAGGGACAACAATTTCTCTACTAATGTTGTTAGAATTCACAACTTTAGGTAAAAATTTAAATGAAGTCCGCAACACCGCCTTATCCTGATGAAAAATCAGAAAAGAAGATTCACAAGAAAGAGCAGATAATTCAGAAACTCTTCTAGCAGAAGAGATGGTCAAAAGGAACAAAACTTTCCAGGAAAGTAATTTAATATCCAGAGAATACATAGGTTCAAACGGAGGAGCCTGTAAAGCCCTCAGAACCAAATTGAGACTCCAAGGAGGAGAAATTTACTTAATGACTGGCTTGATTCGAACCAAAGCCTGTACAAAACAATGAATATCAGGATGATTAGCAATCTTTCTGTGAAAAAGAACCGAAAGAGCAGAGATTTGTCCTTTCAAGGAACTTGCAGACAAACCCTTATCCAAACCATCTTGAAGAAATTGTAAAATTCTAGGAATTCTAAAAGAATCCCAAGAGAATTTATGTGAAGAACACCAAGAAATGTAAGTCTTCCAGACTCGGTAATAGATCTTCCTAGACACAGATTTACGAGCCTGTAACATAGTATTAATCACTGAATCAGAGAAACCTCTATGACTAAGAATTAAGCGTTCAATCTCCATACCTTCAAATTTAATGATTTGAGATCCTGATGGAAAAATGGGCCTTGAGATAGAAGGTCTGGCCTTAACGGAAGTGTCCAAGGTTGGCAACTTGCCATCCGAATGAGATCCGCATACCAAAACCTGTGCGGCCATGCTGGAACCACCAGCAGTACAAACGAACGCTCCATTAGGATTTTGGAAATCACTCTTGGAAGAAGAACTAGAGGCGGAAAGATATAAGCAGGTTGATAATTCCAAGGAAGTGACAACGCGTCCACCGCTTCCGCCTGAAGATCCCTGGATCTGGACAGATACCTGGGAAGTTTCTTGTTCAGACGAGAGGCCATCAGATCTATTTCTGGAAGCCCCCAGATTTGTACAATCTGAAGAAATACCTCTGGGTGAAGAGACCATTCGCCCGGATGTAACGTCTGGCGACTGAGATAATCCGCTTCCCAATTGTCTATACCTGGGATGTGAACCGCAGAAATTAGACAGGAGCTGGATTCCGCCCATACAAGTATCCGAGATACTTCTTTCATAGCCTGAGGACTGTGAGTCCCCCCTTGATGATTGACATATGCCACAGTTGTGACATTGTCTGTCTGAAAACAAATAAACGATTCTCTCTTCAGAAGAGGCCAGAACTGAAGAGCTCTGAAAATCGCACGGAGTTCCAAAATATTGATTGGTAATCTCGCCTCCTGAGATTCCCAAACCCCCTGCGCTGTCAGAGATCCCCATACAGCTCCCCAACCTAAAAGACTCACAATCTGTTGAGATCACAGTCCAGGTTGGACGAACAAAAGAGGCCCCTTGAACTAAACGATGGTGATCCAACCACCAAGTCAGAGAAGAACGAACATTAGGATTTAAGGATATAAATTGTGATATCTTTGTATAATCCCTGCACCATTGATTCAGCATACAAAGCTGGAGAGGTCTCATGTGAAAACGAGCAAAAGGGATTGCGTCCAATGCAGCAGTCATGAGACCTAAAATTTCCATGCATAAAGCTACCGAAGGGAAAGATTGAGACTGAAGGTTTCGACAAGCTGAAACCAATTTCAGACGTCTCTTTTCTGTAAGAGACAAAGTCATGGACACTGAATCTATTTGGAAACCTAAAAAGGTTACCCTTGTCTGAGGAATCAAGGATCTCTTTGGTAAATTGATCCTCCAACCATGTCTTTGAAGAAACAACACAAGTTGATTCGTGTGAGATTCTGCAGAATGTAAAGGCTGAGCAAGTACCAAGATATCGTCCAAATAAGGAAATACCGCAATACCCTGCTCCCTGATTACAGAGAGAAGGGCACCGAGAACCTTCGAAAAGATCCTTGGGGCTGTAGCTAAACCAAAAGGAAGAGCAACAAACTGGTAATGCTTGTCTAGAAAAGAGAATCTCAGGAACTGATAGTGATCCGGATGAATTGGAATATGAAGATTTGCATCCTGTAAATCTATTGTGGACATATAATGCCCTTGCTGAACAAAAGGCAGAATAGTCCTTATAGTCACCATTTTGAATGTTGGTATCCTTACATAATGATTCAATATTTTTAGATCCAGAACTGGTCTGAAAGAATTCTCTTTCTTTGGAACAATGAACAGATTTGAATAAAACCTCAGACCCCGTTCCAGAACTGGAACTGGCATAATTACCCCA
The DNA here is from genome assembly GCF_027579735.1 of Bombina bombina. Classification (NCBI taxonomy): domain Eukaryota; kingdom Metazoa; phylum Chordata; class Amphibia; order Anura; family Bombinatoridae; genus Bombina; species Bombina bombina. The sequence goes on along the minus strand of NC_069504.1, from coordinate 1,101,191,703 downwards.
GCTGACTCCAGATCTGAAACACATTTCAGAAACGCTTGAGCCTTCACTGGGTTTACTGGAATGCGTGAAAGAAAAAATCTTCTCACAGGCGGTCTTACCTTGAAACCTATTCTGTACCCTTGTGAAACAATGTTCTGAATCCAAAGACTTTGAATCGAATTGATCCAAACATCTTTGAAAAATCGTAACCTGCCCCCTACCAGCTAAGCTGGAATGAGGGCCGCACCTTCATGCGGATTTGGGAGCTGGTTTTGACTTTCTAAAAGGCTTGGATTTATTCCAGACTGGAGAAGGACTGTTCCTTTAGAGGAAGGGTCAGGCTTTTGTTCCTTATTCTGACGAAAGGAACAAAAATGATTAGCAGCCCTATATTTACCTTTAGATTTTTTATCCTGAGGTAAAAAGGCTCCCTTCTCCCCAGTAACAGTTGAAATTATTGAGTCTAACTGAGAACCAAACAATTTATTACCTTGGAAAGAAAGAGAAAGCAATGTTGACTTAGAAGTCATATCTGCATTCCAAGACTTAAGCCATAAAGCTCTTCTAGCTAAAATAGCTAAAGACATGTACCTGACATCAATTCTAATGATATCGAAAATGGCATCACACAAAGTTATTAGCATGTTGAAGGAGTTTAATAATGCTATAAACATTATGGTCTGACACTTGTTGCGCTAAAGCCTCCAACCAGAAAGTTGAAGCTGCAGCAACATCAGCCAAAGAAATAGCAGGTCTAAGAAGATACCTGAACATAAATAAGCCTTCCTTAGAAAGGATTCAAGCTTCCTATCTAAAGGATCTTTAAACGAAGTACTATCTGCCGTAGGAATAGTAGTAAGTTTAGCAAGAGTAGAAATAGCCCCATCAACTTTGGGGATTTTATCCCAAAACTCTAATCTGTCAGATGGCAAAGGGTACAATTTCTTAAACCTTGGAGAAGGAGTAAAAGAAGTACCCAGACTATTCCAATTCCCTAGAAATTACTTCTGAAATAGCATCAGCAACTGGAAAAACTTCTGGAATAACCACAAAGTTGTTTAAAAACTGCATTTAAACGCTTAGTAGTTTTAATATCAAGAGGACTAGACTCCTCCATATCTAAAGCAATCAACACTTCCTTAAGTAAAGAACAAATAAACTCCATCTTAAATAAATATGAAGATTTATCAGTGTCAATATCTGAGGTAGAATCTTCTGAATCAGATAGATCCACATCAGAAATAGATAAGTCAGAATGATGGCGGTCATTTAAAAATTCATCTGAAATATGTGAAGTTTCAAAAGACCTCTTACGTTTAGCAGAAGGAGGAATAACAGACAGAGCCTTCCGAATAGATTTAGAAACAAATTCTTTAACATTAACAGGAACATCCTGAACATTAGATATTGAAGGAACAACAACAGGTAATAGATTATTACTAATGGAAATACTATCTGCATTTGAAAGCTTATCATGACAAGTATCACAAACAACAGCCGGAGGAACAGTTACCAAAAGTTTACAACAAATGCACTTAGCTTTGGTAGAACCGACATCAGGCAGCGTCTTTCCAGAAGTAGATTCTGATCCAGGGTCAGGTAGTGACATCTTGCAATATGTAAAAGAAAAAACAACATATAAAGCAAAATTATCAAATTCCTTAAATGGCAGTTTCAGGAATGGGAAAAAAATGCAAAATGAAACAAGCTTCTAGAAAACCAGAAGCAACTGAATAGTGAGACTGAAATAGTGTGAAAAAAACTGGCGCCAGGAATGACGCCCATATTTTTGGCGCCAAGTATAACGCCCACACATTTTGGCGCCAAGAATGACGCCCATATTTTTTGGCGCCAAAAAAACGTCCGCAATATATATACGTAAAAAATGACGCAATTACGTAAAAACTTCTGGTGCCAACTATGACGCCGGAAATTACAAAATTTTTGCGCCAAAAAAGTCTCGCGCCAAAAATGACGCAATAAATAGAAGCATTTTCTGCACCCGCGAGCCTAACAGCCCGCAATTTTTAAAAAAAAAGTCAATTGAAAATTGAAAATTTAAGGTAAGAAAAAAGAAATTTATATGCATTTTCCCAAAAAATGAAACTGACAGTCTGAATGAAGGAATACTGATTATCCTGAATCATGGCAAATATAACATATAAAGTGCCCAACCATAGCTTTGAGTGTCATAAATAGAAATAAGACTTACTTACCCTAAGACACTCATCTACATAAAGTAGATAGCCAAACCAGTACTGAAACGAGAATCAGTAGAGGTAATGGGATATAAGAGTATATCGTCGATCTGAAAAGGGAGGTAGGAGAAGAAATCTCTACGACCGATAACAGAGAACCTATGAAATAGATCCCCTAGAGGAAGACCATTGTATTCAAATAGGCAATACTCTCTCACATCCCTCTGACATTCACTGCACTCTGAGAGGAAAACCGGGCTTCAGCCTGCTGCGAATCGCATATCAACTTAGAATCAAGCACAAACTTACTTCACCACCTCCATGGGAGGCAAAGTTTGTAAAACTGAATTGTGGGTGTGGTGAGGGGTGTATTTATAGGCATTTTAAGGTTTGGGAAACTTTGCCCCTCCTGGTAGGAATGTATATCACATATGTCACTAGCTCATGGACTCTTGCTAATTACATGAAATAAATGGCATCACAAATAAAGTTATTAGCATGTTGAAGAAGTTTAACAATGCTATAAGCATTATGGTCTGACACTTGTTGCGCTAAAGCCTCCAACCAGAAGGTGGAAGCTGCAGCAACATCAGCCAAAGAAATAGCAGGTCTAAGAAGTTTACCTGAACATAAATAAGCCTTCCTTAGAAAGGATTCAAGCTTCCTATCTAAAGGATCCTTAAAAGAAGTACTATCTGCCGTAGGTATAGTAGTACGTTTAGCAAGAGTAGAGATAGCCCCATCAACTTTGGGGATTTTTTCCCAAAACTCTAATCTATCAGATGGCAAAGGGTACAATTTCTTAAACCTTGGAGGAGGTGTAAATGAAGTACCCAGACTATTCCATTCCCTAGATATTACTTCTCAAATAGCATCAGGAACTGGAAAAACGTCTGGAATAACTACATGTGGTTTAAAAACTGAATTTAAACGCTTATTAGTTTAATATCAAGAGGACTAGACTCCTCCATATCTAATGCAATCAACACTTTTTTAAGTAAAGAACAAATAAACTCCATCTTAAACAAATATGAAGATTTATCAGTGTCAATATCTGAGGCAGAATCTTCTGAACCAGATAGATCCTCATCAGAAATAGATAAGTCAGAATGATGGCGGTCATTTAAAAATTCATCTGAAATATGAGAAGTTTTAAAAGACCTCTTACGTTTACTAGAAGGAGGAATAACAGACAGAGCCTTCCGAATAGAATTAGAAACAAATTCTCTTACATTAACAGGAACATCCTGAACATTAGATGTTGAAGGAACAACAACAGGTAATGGATTATTACTAATGGAAATATTATCTGCGTTTGATAGTTTATCATGACAACTAACACAAACTACAGCCGGAGGAACAGTTACCAAAAGTTTACAATAAATGCACTTAGCTTTGGTAGAACCGACATCAGGCAGCGTCTTTCCAGAAGTAGATTCTGATCCAGGGTCAGGTAGTGACATCTTGCAATATGTAATAGAAAAACAACATATAAAGCAAAATTATCAAATTCCGTAAATGACAGTTTCAGGAATGGGAAAAAATGCAAAACAGAACAAGCCTCTAGAAACCAGAAGCAACTAAAAAGTGAGACTGAAATAATGTGAAAAAAACTGGCGCCAAGTATGACGCCCACATTTTTGGCGCCAAGAATAACGCCCACATTTTTTGGCGCCAAGAATGACGCTCATATTTTTTGGCGCCAAAAACGTCCGCAACACACATATGTAAAAATGACGCAACTATGTGAATACTTCCGGCGTCAACTATGATGAAATAAATTGAAGCATTTTCTGCACCCTCGAGCCTAACAGCCCGCAATTTAGAAAAAAAGTCAATTGAAAATTTTTAAGGTAAGAAAAATATAAATTCATATGCATTTTCCCAAAAAAATGAAACTGACAGTCTGAAAGAAGGAATACTGATTATCCTGAATCATGGCAAATATAAGTTTAAACACATATATTTAGAACTTTACATATAAAGTGCCCAACCATAGCTTTGAGTGTCATAAATAGAAATATGACTTACTTACCCTAAGACACTCATCTACATATAGTAGATAGCCAAACCAGCACTGAAACGAGAATCAGTAGAGGTAATGGTATATAAGAGTATATCGTCGATCTGAAAAGGGAGGTAGGAGAAGAAATCTCTACGACCGATAACAGAGAACCTATGAAATAGATCCCCTAGAGGAAGACCATTGTATTCAAATAGGCAATACTCTCTTCACATCCCTCTGACATTCACTGCACTCTGAGAGGAAAACCGGGCTTCAGCCTGCTGCAAAGCGCATATCAACGTAGAATCTAGCACAAACTTACTTCACCACCTCCATGGGAGGCAAAGTTTGTAAAACTGAATTGTGGGTGTGGCATTTTGAGGTTTGGGAAACTTTGCCCCTCCTGGTAGGAATGTATATCCCATATGTCACTAGCTCATGGACTCTTGCCAATTACATGAAAGAAATAGTAGTTACTTAATAAAATGTTTTGTTTTACAATTTGATACAGTTTGGTACAAGAAAATTCTTCATTTCTGGAGCACCACATGACAGGAAATAGTGCTGCCATCTAGTGCTCTTGCTAATGTATAACATTGTTATAAAACTGCTGCCATCTAGTGCTCTTGCTAATGTATAACATTGTTATAAAACTGCTGCCATCTAGTGCTCCTAATAATGTATAACATTATTATAAAGCTGCTGCCATCTAGTGTTCTTGCTAATGTATAACATTATTATAAAACTGCTGCCATCTAGTGCTCTTGCTAATGTATAACATTGTTATAAAACTGCTGCCGTCTAGTGCTCTTGCTAATGTATAAAATTGTTGCAAAACTGCTGCAGACACATGCACGCTCCTGAACGTATATATTCCTGCTTTTCTACAAAGGATAACAAGTAAACTAAGAATTTTTTTTATAATAGAAGTATATTGGAAAGTTGTTTAAAAGTGTATGTTCTTTCTGAATCATGAAATACAATTTGTTTATGTCCTTTTAAACTGTTAGATACATCAAAATTATTTACAAAAATTAGAGTACAAGAGTATAATATTAAATGCTTTACATTTTCTTCTTAAACGGGAAGAGTCCAAAGCTGCATTCATTACTTTTGGGAAATACATAACCTGGCCACCAGGAGGAGGCAAAGACACCCCAGCCAAAGGCTTAAATACCTCCCCCACTTCCCTCATCCCCCAGCCATACTTTGCCTTTCGTCACAGGAGGTTGGCAGAGAAGTGTCAGAAGTTCGAGATAGTCTCTTATGGAGGGTAGTACTCTTCGAAATAGGACTGGAGTTTTAAAGGGACACTGAACCCACATTTTTTCTTTCGTGATTCATATAGAGCATGCAATTTAAAGCAACTTTCTAATTTACTCCTATTATTATTTTTATTTCTTCTCTTGCTTTTTTATTTGAAAAAGAAGGCATCTAAGTTATTTTTTGGTTCAGGACTCTGGACAGCACTTGTTCATTGTCCACCAATCAGCAAGAACAACCCAGTTTGTTTACCAAAAATGGGCCGGCATCTAAACTTACATTCTAGCATTTCAAATAAAGATACCCAGAGAACAAAGAAGAATTGATAATAGGAGTAAATTAGAAAGCTGCTTAAAATTACATGCTCTATCTTAATCACGAAAGAAAAAAATTGGGTTCAGTGACCCTTTAAGTAATCATATCAGCATCTCAGTGGATGAATATTAGAGCCTGGAGATGCAGGGAAAGTTTTCCTATGAAACCATCCCGACTCATATTAACAGCTCCTTGGCAATCAGCGTTGACGAGTTTCGTTGCCTGCCTTTATTCACTCAAGTCCATGTCAGAAGCGAGGTGACTGTCACATTTGAAGGGCCATGTTCCTGTTCCACAGCGTAGATTCCGGTAAGATTGTTTCATTTTATTTCGATATGTGAATGTAATGTTAATGAAACAAGGTAGGGTCAGAGTGGGACTCCTTTTATCTTAATAAGGAATCATGGGTTAATATCTCCTAAGGGGGGTTATTGAACAGGGGGGACTTTAATCATGTTTGTTATATGGTTCTACCTGCTGTGTAGCGATGCATAGGCTCATGGTTTTTACAGAACATAATGGCCTTATCTTAATAATGCAATCTCTTGAGATTGTGCGCCCTTTTTGTGACTGTCATGGTGCTCCTCGTGACAGGTGGGGTTACATTGTTTCTCACTTCCGTATACTGACTGTGTGGTGACAGAGAGAGTCTAGCTCACAGGAGGTGGTGAGTGCCCCAGCCATTGGGGGTGTAAAAAGGGTGCCAGTTAGTATTAATCTTGTTTGTAATCCCAAGATTATGGAGGAATCTGATATCTTAGACACGAATGGCGCTGACTCATTTATATCTCCTAAATGAAATATTTCTAAGATACTGTCCGTGTTCTGTTAACCAGGGTCCGTCGAGCAAGGGATCACCTGATTTAGTTCAGCCTTCTGAGGAAGCATTGGCCACTAAGGCTTCAGGGGCCCCAACCTCGGGGCCAGGGTGTTTCGTTGATCCGGCGAGGGATGATTTTGCCTTCCGTTATAGGCTGACATGTCTTTGTGTTCTTTTAAGACATGTTTTGGTGATGCTAGAGGATACCAGTCCTAATGGACCGAGGGATCCGAGGCCTTAGATGCTGGATGGCAAATTGGATATGATGTTTGCGGATGAAGCTAATCTCCTTAACGTCTCCGTTTTACTTTCTTTCTTTTATGTTTCGTTCCGGGTCTGAGCTTGGGTGAATGGGGTCTCTGATCGGCTAGTCCCATAGGCAGGCATTCTCATTCACCTTGGGTGTTCACCTGTGGGTGCTGCCTTCCTTTTATTTTGATCCAGTTGGATATGTTTGATTAGTTTTTTCTTAAGCTCATGTCTGATAGATTTCCGTTTTGAAAACGTTCTTCTCTGGCACCGATACTTGCGATTTTGTGGTCGCGTGGGCACTTCCATGGAAGTTGCTCACTTTTTGAATGACAGAATTATGTTTTCTAGTTAATTTATCGAACCTTCGGGTCGAGTTGTCTTGGACCTTGGACAGTTCTGGAGTGTCCTTGTACCAGGCAGTTACTGGTCGGACGCTTTTCTGCTGTTACCAGGGATCATGTCACCCTCGCGGTGCTGATTTAATCCTGTCAGATTCTGAATGTCACTTGGCCTATTGATATGGACTCTATGCTCGGATCCTATTTCTAAGTATGAGGCCTAGTTTGTAGATACAACACTTCTGAATGGAGGGTTGTGAGTGCCGATCTAAGGGTTTTTTTTCTGGCTACTCGCCTGGGATACGGATCTGTCTTTTCAGATGTCATCATGGTTCTTACAGGGACTCAGAAGCATAGTTTCCATTCCTTTGGAGTTGGGAGATGTGAGTGACCTATGTGGTCTAGTGTTCCGAGTAGTGAACGATTTGCATCTTCACTTGAGGTTCTTCCCGGATGCTGACCCTTTAGCCTCATAAACATTTTCTTGAGGTGGCGGAGTCTCCTTCCTTCCCGCCTTGGGTGGGTCATCTGGTCTGGAAGTGCGGACATGTCCTTCTTCCTTTGCTCAGAGTTGCATTACTCTAGGAGGTTTCCCTGCCTTCTGTGGGGAGCTGCGAAGCTTCCAGCTTTTACCCTGTTACAGGGTTTTTTGGAAGATCGATCCTGCAAGGATCTCTGGCTGCTGTCTCTTCTCTTTTATCATCGATGCTCCGTTGGGGCTTCGTGGAGGGTGGTTTATGTCTAACTCACTGGGATGGCAAGCAAGGTCCAGGGTTTACATCCACCTTCGGGTGTTGGTTGTTACCTTGCCAGCGTGTGTAACACGTGGTTAAGCTTGTCTACAAGATTTTTCCTTGCGACCCAGGAGCACTGGGTGCCGAATTCTTAAACTGTTCAGGAGTTCTTTCAGACTCGGGTTTGTGGCTGTTGCTAGATCGCCTAGTCTACAGACTTTAGATGGTGCACTCCTAATCATAGGAGGCAGCTTAGGTTCCTCAGAAAGTTAGATCTTTTGATCAATTCCGTTTTTTTGAGGACTCTGGCCTAGGACTATGTCTCTCCCTGGATCGGGTGTTGTCCCGCATGTCCCTTTGAAGGGGACGGGGCTCTGTTTCTCATGGGAGATTCCTATCTGCCTGTGGCTTAGGTTCTAGGTCTTTCTAACGGGTCCCTACTGGTCTTCTGGCACATTTGATGTTCCTTGTAGTCTCCAGGTATCTTTTCAACTGGGTCGGCGATATGGCCTAGGAGTCTCACCTCTATAGTAGGGTGTCTTCCGTTGCTTTTAATCCCCTTCTCTCCTTGAGTGGGGGATGCCTTGTATGGGTTCTTCCCTTCTTGCGTTTTCAGAATCCTGGAAAGGGAGATGTGGAGTAGTAACTGGTTCCATCATTCCTGCAGCAGGAGGCTGGGTTTTGAACCCTGATTGGGCTCCTGTTCAATGTTGGATTCTGATATTTAGATGATGGGGGTCTGAGAACCCTCTTCCCTTGGGAAGTGTTCCTCTTTAGGGAAGACAGCAGTGTAGGGGGTCTCGTACCCGAGCACCCTCTACCTGCTCCTGAAAGGGAGAACAGATTCCCAACGTTTCGGATTGAATTTTCCGAAACGTTGCTTTGTATGCCTATGACTATCTTGTGAAATAAATGTAATTTTGACCTGAGAGGTGCTGCTGGACATCATTGTTTTCATGACTGCCAGTAAAAACATCCAAAACATTAACATTAAAAACGTTAAACCTATTAGGTTTCGATCTGATACGAGGCAACAGGGAACTCATGTTTATCTGGAGTTCCTTATGGTATGGTACTGTGTCAGGGATATGAGGGTGACCCTCGAGTCCTCTTTTGGGACGTGTTTCTAGGGAGTTTGCATCCCTCAGCGCTACTATCGTAAGACAACCTTGGGTTGTTCTATGTTTGTTGAGCCGTGTGGAATGATCCTTGGATTTCTTCTGGGAATCTGTTCTCCCTTTCAGGAGCAGGTAGAGGTCCTTGTCTTTTGGCCGGGTACTCTTCATGGGAGTCGAGAGCCGCGGGGCTGACTCTTCGGGAGGCTGTTTGTGCTTGACAGACTGAGTGGTCTCTAGCTCTGCTTTGCTGGTTGTGTAACTAAATGTGCAGTTACCTGGGCTTCGGTTTTTTTTACCCGTGTCATCTATATTTTTATAGGGTGTCTGGTAATTTCAGGCTGTGGTGCCATTTCGAAGGGGCCGCATTTTTGTACCCACCCTTTGTTTGCATTCAGTGTCCTCTAGCTTGGGTATTGTTTTCCCAAAAGTAATGAATGCAACTGTGGACTCTTCCCGTTTAAGAAGAAAAACTTAAATTATGCTTACTTGATAATTTTCTTTTCTTCTGACGGGAAGAGTCCACAGCTTCCACCCGTGTTTTGTCTATGAGGCGGCAGTAATTTTTTGTTCTTCTGGCACCTTTTTTTTACCCTGATATTTATCCTACTGTTCCTTGTTCACTTGGTTTTGACTGGGGGATGAAGGAAGTGGGGGAGGTATTTAAACCTTTGGCTGGGGTGTCTTTGCCTCCTCCTGGTGGCCAGGTTCTGTATTTCCCAAACGTAATGAATGCAGCTGTGGACTCTTCCCTTCAGAAGAAAAGAAAATTATCAGGTAAGCATAATTTAAGTTTTTATATGTTGTAAAAAATAAGGGAGAATTTATTTTCTAAGAGAAGATAAATAATGAAGCCTGTAAAAAAGTTTGGGCAAATAAGTGAGATCCCTTAAAACAAGGGAGAGTTGGCAACTCTATTGTAGAGATGATATCTTCTATAGACTATATATTTGGACACAGATAATTTAGATATACTAAGACAAATGTCTGGAACTCACAATATAAGGTAGTATGAGAAGATTACAACACATTGCTTGCAAATCTGCTTCTATATGTGCTGGCATAATTGCCAGTAAACAAATACAAACAGAATGAGAATACAGCACCTTCCTGTGTGAGTGCAAGCTGTAGCAAGGATGCTACAAAACCCTCCTGTATTTTCTGTATATGTATATTGTTACGGTTACCCTTAGTCTCGCTGAGAGATGGACCGCTTAGTAGCCTGGATCCCTATTGCTAAAGAGGGGAGAAGCTGCTTTCCATAGTATTCTATATGAGTCTCGCAAATATAGAATAATCTCCCTTAGCTGCAGTACAGCTAGGATACCCTTCTGCCCACAAAAACGAGTCAACGCTGCGATTGAGGGTCAAACAAGAACTCAGGACTGGGATGCCCAGCCTGCTTTTTATTAAGGTTACATGCACACAGGGCACTCCCAGGGGGAGAGGGGGGGAAGCACAAAATCCCCCATCACACATTTAGATAGAGAGCACTGTCCTTTGACAGGCCACAATAGGATTACAGTACTTAAGATAACAAGTTTACAAGTTCATCTTATCAATTAGCAGTCTGGCTCCAGAGGTGATTAGACAATAGTTTCTAAAAGCTGAAAAAAAAGAGTTAACTCTTTATGAAATGAAACTTGTTACAGTTTTCTTGGAGCCCTTCTTAGGCGCTGGCTTGCTGGTTCAGGCATTGCTGCTGGGAAATAAGCTCTTCACAACAAAATAACTAATGCTTCTGTAACATTGCTCCCTTTCTGTGGAACACTCTGGCAGACACGGTCTGACCCCTTTTCGGGGCAGACTAAGGCTGTCCAGACCGCTGGTTATGCGGGGCTGAGGTCGGTTTGTCTGGACAACCCGTCGGCGTTGCCATTCTGTTTCCCAGGTCTGTAAGTAATGGTGAAATTGAAGGTTTGCAACGATAAGCTCCAACGTAATAGCCTGCCGTTATCTCCAGAGACCCGGTTCAGCCACACCAACGGGTTATGGTCGGTGACCAGAGTGAACTCCTGACCATATAAATAGGGAGTCAATTTCTTTAATGCCCACACCAAAGCCAAACACTCCTTTTCGACCGCTGCATAGCTGACTTCGCGGGGCAGGAGCTTCCGGCTGATGTAGGCAACTGGATGCTCCCCTCCATCTTCGCCTACTTGGCTGAGGACGGCTCCCAGCCCGAACATGGAAGCATCTGTATGGACGATAAAACGTTTGTTAAGGGCTGGGGCCGCCAAGACAGGAGCGTTAATTAAAGCATTTTTGAGAGCCTGGAAAGCCGTTTCACAGTGGGGAGACCACAGGACCTGTCGAGGTAAGTTCTTCTTGGTCAAGTCAGTCAGGGGTTTGGCAAGTGTGCTGTAGTCTGGTACGAACCGTCTATAGTACCCTGCCGTGCCCAGGAAGGCTAGGACCTGAGTCTTAGTGATGGGGGTGGGCCAATTGGCGACAGCTTCTATTTTGGCCGGCTCTGGTCGCTGCTTTCCACACCCCACCCGGTGACCCAGGTACTGTACCTCGGCCATCCCAAAGTGGCATTTTTCTGGCTTCAGAGTCAGGCCAGCAGCCCGGATCTGATCCAGAACCATTCCCACATGAGCTAAGTGGTCCTCCCAGGACTCACTGTGGATCGCTATGTCGTCCAGGTAGGCGCAAGCAAAACTCTGGAAGCCATCCAGGAGCCTATCCACCAAGCGCTGGAATGTAGCTGGGGCATTCTTCATCCCAAACGGCATTACCCTAAACTGATATAAGCCGAATGGGGTGACGAATGCCGACTTGGGGATAGCCTCCGGGGCCAGGGGAATCTGCCAGTAACCTTTGCAGAGGTCAATAGTGGTCAGGTAATTTCCCCTGGCTATACGATCGAGTAGCTCGTCTACCCTGGGCATAGGGTAAGCGTCCGTCACGGTATTTTCATTGAGCCTCCGATAGTCTACGCAGAACCGGGTGGTCCCATCTTTCTTGGGCACCAAGACAACTGGGGAGGCCCAGGGACTATCGGAGGGCTCAATTACCCTGAGCTGGAGCATCTCATCGATCTCCTTCTTCATTCCTGTCCTAACTGCTTCGGGGATTCGGTACGGAGCCTGGCGCAAGGGAGCTTGTCCCGGAGTATCTACCTGATGGGTGGTTAAAGTAGTGTACCCTGGCTTCGGGGAGAAGGTGAGGTGTTTGGACTGGAGGAGTTGGTTGAGCTGCTCCCTTTCAGTGGGGCTAAGTCGGTCCCCTATCTGAACCTGCGCCACTATACCTGTGGGGAGGCTCTTTTCTAATAGGTCTGGAATGGGTAAACTGTCGGGGTCTTCCTGAGGGGAACAACATACGGCCGTCACGTTCTCTGGTCGCTCAAAATATTCCTTGAGCATGTTTACATGGAATGTCTTTCTAAGATTGTTGTCGTGGCAGCTAGCTATCACATAAGTGGTGTCTCCCCTTTTCTCTACGATCTGGTAGGGACCCTGCCAGGACGCCTGCAATTTGTCTGTCTTCACCGGCTTAAGTACTAACACCTTTTGTCCTATGGTGAAGATTCTCTTTCGGGCCCCCCGATCGTACCATACTTTCTGTCTTCTCTGGGCCAACTGGAGATTAGCCCGCACGGATTTGGCTAATTGCTCCATTCGGTCCCTGAGTTCCAGCACGTATGGCACAATTGGGACACCGTCAGCCTCCATCTCTCCCTCCCAGTGCTCCCGGATCAGGTTTAGGGGTCCCCGTACCTTTCTTCCGTAGAGCAACTCGAAGGGAGAGAACCCTGTCGTTTCCTGGGGCACCTCCCGATAAGCAAATAGGAGGTGCGGCAGGAAGCGTTCCCAGTCTCTGTATTCCTGAGTGAACGTCTTGAGCATTTGCTTGAGGGTCCCATTGAACCTCTCACACAGCCCGTTCGTCTGGGGGTGGTATGGGGAGCTTAGGAGGGACTTAATTTTGCAAACCTGCCAGAGTTGTTGGGTCAATTCAGCCGTAAATTGGGTGCCTCGGTCGGATAGGATTTCTTTTGGAAATCCTACCCGGGAGAACACCTGTACTAGTGCATTCGCTACCGTATCCGCTTGTATGTTGGATAGGGCGACAGCCTCTGGGTACCTGGTAGCGTAGTCCACTACGGTAAGAATGTATTGCTTACCGGAGGGACTAGGGGTAGCCAGTGGTCCCACTAGGTCAATAGCAACCCGGCTGAAGGGTTCCTCTACAATGGGCATATTTACTAGCTGGGCTTTAGGGTGATCGCCTCGCCTTCCTACTCGTTGACACACATCGCAGGTGTTACAGTAAGTTCTAACGTCAGCGTGCACCCCTGGCCAAAAGAACGTGTGAGTAATGCGGTGTAGGGTACGGGTAACGGCTAGGTGGCCTGCTAAGGGGATGTCGTGGCCTATTTTGAGGATTTCTTGACGGTATTTGTGGGGCACTACCAGCTGTCGCCTACGCTGTCCCCTTTTCTCTGTCCAGCGGTATAGTTTCCCTTTTTCCCATAAGAATGTTTCGTTATCTGCCCCGCCCCCTCCGGTCTCTGCTCGTTCCCGGTACTTTTGTAAGGTCGGGTCAGTCTTAGACTCTGCCTCGAAGGCATCTGGGGTGTCCCAGGATATGGGGCCTAACCTGTCAGGCAAGGTCGGGGTAGGTCTTACCTGTGTCTCCCGCACTGGTGAGAGCTCTCGCTCCGTCCGGGCTTGGGCCCGTGTAGTCACTGGGTCCGCCTCGTTGTTGCATACTGGAGCATAGGCAGAAGTCATGGGGCCCAAATCGTTGCCCAGTAGTACTTCGGCAGGTAAATTATCCATTAGGCCCACGTTCACAGCCCCCTTTCCCGCTCCCCAATCAAGATGCACTTTAGCTGTTGGAATTTTGTACACATCCCCCCCCGCCACTCTAACGGCCACAGTCTGTCCGGATCGCTTGTGCTCTGGCACCAAATGACTCTGTACCAGCGTGATAGTAGCCCCTGTGTCTCGCAATCCCTCGGTAGATCGCCCCTCGAGCCATACCCTCTGCCGATGGTGCTGGCGGTTATCTGAGGCAGCATATACAGGGTCTGCCTCGTGAAGCGGCCCCACATATCCCTCCATAGGGGCCTCTTGGTTAACACAGAGGGCCCGGGCCGGACGATAGGACCCAGAGGGGTAATTGTAATTCCTGGGTGTCTGGTGCGTATTAAGGGGGCAGCTAGCCATGAAATGCCCTGGTTGCTTGCATCGGTGGCAAGTCGGTCTGGGACGCTCAGAGCTGTTATTGGGTGGTCCTGAGTGTCGGACGGGCCCTGTGGGCACCGGGGCTCGGAATTCAGCACGAGGGGGTGCACGGTAAACCTCTCTGGGTTCGACCCGTGCTGGAGCTCGGTAGTTCATGGGTTCGTGAAGACGGGAGTCATAATGTTCATCGGCCAATTTGGCTGCTTCTTCTAAGGTAGAAGGCCGCCTGTCTCGCAGCCATTCCTTCCCTTGCTGTTCCATGCCATTATAAAAATGTTCTAAGAGAAACAATTGTAAAATTTCCTCCCCAGTCACCGCTTTACTTCCGCTCAGCCAGTGATTTGCCGCTCTCCGCATTCGGTGCGCCCATTCCATATGGGTATCGTTAGGCTTCTTTTCCGTGCCCCGAAACTGTCGGCGATACGTGTCCGGAGTTACAGCGTACCGTCGCAACAGTGTCTCCTTAACTAGCTCATACTGTGTCACTTCCTCAGCACCCAGAGTACGAAAGGCTTCCAGGGCTCGCCCGGATAGTTTCCCAGACAATATCGTGGGCCACTCTCTGTTGGGAATCTGGTGCAGGGCACATTGCCTTTCGAAGTCCGCCAAATATTCATCAATCCCTGTCTCACTCTCTAGGAAGGGTCGAAATGCCGCATAGGGTATCTTGGGCCTCCCAGCATTTTCGACAGGGATGATTACCTGCGGGGCTTCAGCATTGCGGTGTGCGTTCGCTAGGTTGAGTTCGTGGGCTCGAGTCTCTCGTATATCCTCGTCCGCCTCCGCCATCAACTGCTGTACCAATTCCATGGAGGGGTTCGGCCCGTATAATGAGAGCCTTTCCCGAACAATCCTGGTTTTTTCGTCACTAATCGTGGTCGGTGTTTCCGCCATTGTGAAGCTCTGATCCAGTTCGGTCAATTCTGCGATCAGCTCTCTCCTCGGCCGGTTGCTGGCGTACCCCCCTCTGCTTTCAAGTAAATCCTTTAGGGTTGTACGCTTCAATTTTTCGTAAGCGCTCTCCATCCGTTCTGTACCTCTCCTAGGAAATCCAGGAAAATCCCGCCGCTGCCGCCAAATGTTACGGTTACCCTTAGTCTCGCTGAGAGATGGACCGCTTAGTAGCCTGGATCCCTATTGCTAAAGAGGGGAGAAGCTGCTTTCCATAGTATTCTATATGAGTCTCGCAAATATAGAATAATCTCCCTTAGCTGCAGTACAGCTAGGATACCCTTCTGCCCACAAAAACGAGTCAACGCTGCGATTGAGGGTCAAACAAGAACTCAGGACTGGGATGCCCAGCCTGCTTTTTATTAAGGTTACATGCACACAGGGCACTCCCAGGGGGAGAGGGGGGGAAGCACAAAATCCCCCATCACACATTTAGATAGAGAGCACTGTCCTTTGACAGGCCACAATAGGATTACAGTACTTAAGATAACAAGTTTACAAGTTCATCTTATCAATTAGCAGTCTGGCTCCAGAGGTGATTAGACAATAGTTTCTAAAAGCTGAAAAAAAAGAGTTAACTCTTTATGAAATGAAACTTGTTACAGTTTTCTTGGAGCCCTTCTTAGGCGCTGGCTTGCTGGTTCAGGCATTGCTGCTGGGAAATAAGCTCTTCACAACAAAATAACTAATGCTTCTGTAACATATATGATCAGTTTATATTATTTAGGCACATTGTATTTAGGTTTTTTATTATATATAATGAATAGCAATTTTTATTAGGATGTATTTAAATTTTATATAAAGCATGTTTTTTCACCTGTACACTAGGGGGAACCAGAGAGTGATGTACCTAGGATTGGTTGTTACCATTGTTGCAGGTGTATAAATTGTAGCATTTCCTGTTACTGATCAAGCATGACTAAGGATTGAATTTTCCGAAACGTTGCTTTGTATGCCTATGACTATCTTGTGAAATAAATGTCATTTTGACCTGAGAGGTGCTGCTGGACATCATTGTTATCATGACTGCCAGTAAAAACATCCAAAACATTAACATTAAAAACGTTAAACCTATTAGGTTTCGATCTGATACGAGGCAACAGGGAACTCATGTTTATCTGGAGTTCCTTATGGTATGGTACTGTGTCAGGGATATGAGGGTGACCCTCGAGTCCTCTTTTGGGACGTGTTTCTAGGGAGTTTACATCCCTCAGCGCTACTATCGTAAGACAACCTTGGGTTGTTCTATGTTTGTTGAGCCGTGTGGAATGATCCTTGGATTTCTTCTGGGAATCTGTTCTCCCTTTCAGGAGCAGGTAGAGGTCCTTGTCTTTTGGCCGGGTACTCTTCATGGGAGTCGAGAGCCGCTGGGCTGACTCTTCGGGAGGCTGTTTGTGCTTGACAGACTGAGTGGTCTCTAGCTCGGCTTTGCTGGTTGTGTAACTAAATGTGCAGTTACCTGGGCTTCGTTTTTTTTTACCCGTGTCATCTATATTTTTATAGGGTGTCTGGTAATTTCAGGCTGTGGTGCCATTTCGAAGGGGCCGCATTTTTGTACCCACCCTTTGTTTGCATTCAGTGTCCTCTAGCTTGGGTATTGTTTTCCCAAAAGTAATGAATGCAACTGTGGACTCTTCCCGTTTAAGAAGAAAAACTTAAATTATGCTTACTTGATAATTTTCTTTTCTTCTGACGGGAAGAGTCCACAGCTTCCACCCGTGTTTTGTCTATGAGGCGGCAGTAATTTTTTGTTCTTCTGGCACCTTTTTTTACCCTGATATTTATCCTACTGTTCCTTGTTCACTTGGTTTTGACTGGGGGATGAAGGAAGTGGGGGAGGTATTTAAACCTTTGGCTGGGGTGTCTTTGCCTCCTCCTGGTGGCCAGGTTCTGTATTTCCCAAACGTAATGAATGCAGCTGTGGACTCTTCCCTTCAGAAGAAAAGAAAATTATCAGGTAAGCATAATTTAAGTTTTTATATGTTGTAAAAAATAAGGGAGAATTTATTTTCTAAGAGAAGATAAATAATGAAGCCTGTAAAAAAGTTTGGGCAAATAAATGAGATCCCTTAAAACAAGGGAGAGTTGGCAACTCTATTGTAGAGATGATATCTTCTATAGACTATATATTTGGACACAGATAATTTAGATATACTAAGACAAATGTCTGGAACTCACAATATAAGGTAGTATGAGAAGATTACAACACATTGCTTGCAAATCTGCTTCTATATGTGCTGGCATAATTGCCAGTAAACAAATACAAACAGAATGAGAATACAGCACGTTCCTGTGCAAGGACGCTACAAAACCCTCCTGTATATGTATATGATCAGTTTATATTATTTAGGCACATTGTATTTAGGTTTTTTATTATATATAATGAATAGCAATTTTTATTAGGATGTATTTAAATTTTATATAAAGCATGTTTTTTCACCTGTACACTAGGGGGAACCAGAGAGTGATGTACCCAGGTTTGTTTGTTACCATTGTTGCAGGTGTATAAATTGTAGCATTTCCTGTTACTGATCAAGCATGACTAAGGATTGAATTTTCCGAAACGTTGCTTTGTATGCCTATGACCATCTTGTGAAATAAATGTCATTTTGACCTGAGAGGTGCTGCTGGACATCATTGTTTTCATGACTGCCAGTAAAAACATCCAAAACATTAACATTAAAAACGTTAAACCTATTAGAGATCCCATGAAGGAACTTCTGCCTCTATCACAGGACTTATGTGCAACTATTAAAAAAGAAAATGTGCAACTATTAAAAAACATAATTTATGTAAGAATTTACCTGATAAATTAATTTCTTTCATATTGGCAAGAGTCCATGAGCTAGTGGCGTATGGGATATACATTCCTACCAGGAGGGGCAAAGTATCCCAAACCTTAAAATGCCTATAAATACACCCCCCACCACACCCACAATTCAGTTTAACGAATAGCCAAGAAGTGGGGTGATAAGAAAGGAGCGAAAGCATCAACAAGGAATTGGAAAAAAAAATTGGAAAAAATCATAACCACCATAAAAAGGGTGGGTCTCATGGACTCTTGCCAATATGAAAGAAATGAATTTATCAGGTAAATTCTTACATAAATTATGTTTTCTTTCATGTAATTGGCAAGAGTCCATGAGCTAGTGACGTATGGGATAGCAAATACCCAAGATGTGGAACTCCACACAAGAGTCACTAGAGAGGGAGGGAAAAAAATAAAGACAGCCAATTCAGCTGAAAAATTGATCCACAACCCAAATCAAAAGTTTTAATCTTTATAATGAAAAAAACTGAAATTATAAGCAGAAAAATCAAACTGAAACAGCTGCCTGAAGTACTTTTCTACCAAAAACTGCTTCTGAAGAAGAGAAAACATCAAAATGGTAGAATTTAGTAAAAGTATGCAAAGAAGACCAAGTTGCTGGTTTGCAAATCTGATCAACAGAAGCTTCATTCTTAAAAGCCCAGGAAGTAGAAACTGACCTAGTAGAATTAGCCGTAATCATCTGAGGCGGGGATTTACCCGACTCCAAATAAGCATGATGAATCAAAAGCTTTAACCAAGATGCCAAAGAAATGGCAGAAGCCTTCTGACCTTTCCTAGAACCCAAAAAGATAACAAATAGACTAGAAGTCTTTCTGAAATCTTTAGTAGCTTCAACATAATATTTCAAAGCTCTTACCACATCCACAGAATGTAAAGATCTCTCTTTTCAATAGAATTCTTAGGATTAGGACACAAAAAAGGGACAACAATTTCTTTGTTTAGGTAAAACTTTAGGTAAAAATTTAAATGAAGTCCGCAAAACCACCTTATCCTGATGAAAAATCTGAAAAGGAGACTCACAAGAAAGAGCAGATAATTCAGAAATTCTTCTAGCAGAAGAGATGGCCAAAAGGAACAATACTTTCCAAGAAAGTAATTTAATGTCCAGAGAATGCATAGGCTCAAACGGAGGAGCCTGTAAAGCCCTCAAAACCAAATTAAGACTCCAAGGAGGAGAGATTGACTTAATGACTGGCTTGATACGAACCAAAGCCTGTACAAAACAATGAATATCAGGAAGATTAGCAATTTTTCTGTGGAACAGAACAGAAAGAACAGAAATTTGTCATTTCAAGGAACTTGCAGACAAACCCTTATCTAAACCATCCTAAAGAAACTGTAAAATTCTAGGAATTCTAAAAGAATGCCAAGAGAATTTATGAGAAGAACACCATGAAATGTAAGTCTTCCAAATTTGGTAATAAATCTTTCTAGACACAGATTTGCGAGCCTGCAACATAGTATTAATCACTGAGTCAGAGAAACCTCTATGACTAAGCACTAAGCGTTCAATTTCCATACCTTCAAATTTAATGATTTTAGATCCTGATGGAAAAATGGGCCTTGAGATAGAAGGTCTGGCCTTAACGGAAGTGGCCAAGGTTGGCAACTGGACATCCAAACAAGATCCGCATACCAAAACCTGTGTGGCCATGCTGGAGCCACCAGCAGTACAAACGAACGCTCCATTAGGATTTTGGAAATCACTTTTGGAAGAAGAACTAGAGGCGGAAAGATATAAGCAGGTTAATAACTCCAAGGAAGTGTCAACGCATACACTGCTTCCGCCTGAGGATCCCTGGACCTGGACAGATACCTGGGAAGTTTCCTTTTTAGATAAGAAGCCATCAGATCTATTTCTGGAAGCCCCCACATCTGAACAATCTGAAAAAAACACATCTGGGTGAAGAGACCACTCTCCCGGATGTAAAGTCTGGCGACTGAGATAATCCGCTTCCCAATTGTCTATACCTGGGATATGGACAGCAGAAATTAGACAGGAGCTGGATTCCGCCCATGCAAGTATCCGAGATACTTCTTTCATAGCTTGAGGACTGTGAGTCCCACCTTGATGATTGACATATGCCACGGTTGTGACATTGTCTGTCTGAAAACAAATAAACGGTTCTCTCTTCAGAAGAGGCCAGAACTGAAGAGCTCTGAGAATCGCACAGAGTTCCAAAATATTGATTGGTAATCTCGCCTCTTGAGATTTCCAAACCCCCTGCGCTGTCAGAGATCCCCAGACAGCTCCCCAACCTGAAAGACTCACATCTGTTGTGATCAAAGTCCAGGCTGGACGAACAAAAGAGGCCCCTTGAACTAAACGATGGTGATCTAACCACCAAGTCAGAGATAGTCGAACATTGGGATTTAAGGATATTAATTGTGATATCTTTGTATAATCCCTGCAACATTGGTTCAGCATACAAAGCTGAAGAGGTCTCATGTGAAAACGAGCAAAGGGGATCGCATCCGATGCTGCAGTCATGAGACCTAAAACCTCCATGCACATAGCTACTGAAGGGAATGATTGAGACTGAAGGTTTCGACAAGCTGTAACTAATTTCAGACGTCTCCTGTCTGTTAGAGACAAAGTCATGGATACTGAATCTATTTGGAAACCTAAAAAGGTTACCCTTGTCTGAGGAATCAAAGAACTCTTTGGTAAATTGATCCTCCAACCATGTCTTTGAAGAAACAACACTAGTTGATTTGTGTGAGATTCGGCAGAACGTAAAGACTGAGCAAGTACCAAGATATCGTCCAAATAAGGAAACACCGCAATACCCCGCTTTCTGATTAGAGAGTAGGGCACTGAGAACCTTTGAAAAGATCCTTGGAGCTGTTGCTAGGCCAAAAGGAAAAGCAACAGATTGGTAATGCTTGTCTAGAAAAGAGAATCTCAGGAACTGATAGTGATCTGGATGAATTGGAATATGAAGATATGCATCCTGTAAGT
This sequence comes from Bombina bombina, assembly GCF_027579735.1. Classification (NCBI taxonomy): domain Eukaryota; kingdom Metazoa; phylum Chordata; class Amphibia; order Anura; family Bombinatoridae; genus Bombina; species Bombina bombina. The sequence continues at coordinate 1,101,170,740 of NC_069504.1, read as the reverse complement.
CTATTGTGGACATATAATGCCCTTGCTGAACAAAAGGCAGAATAGTCCTTATAGTCACCATTTTGAATGTAGGTATTCTTACATAATGATTCAAAACTTTTATATCTAGAACTGGTCTGAAAGAATTCTCCTTCTTTGGAACAATGAAAAGATTTGAATAAAACCCCAGACCTCGTTCCTGAAAAGGAACTGGGCACAATTACCCCAGATAACTCCAGATCTGAAACACACTTCAGGAAAGCCTGAGCTTTTACTGGGTTCACTGGAATGCGTGAGAGAAAGAAACTTCTCACAGGCAGGCTTACTTTGAAACCTATTCTGTACCCTTGAGAAACAATGTTCTGAATCCAATGATTTTGGATTGAATTGATCCAAACATCCTTGTAAAATCTGAGTCTGCCCCCTACCAGCTGCGCTGGAATGAGGGCCGCACCTTCATGCGGACTTGGGGGCTGATTTTGATCTTTTAAATGTCTTGGATTTATTCCAGACTGGAGAAGGCTTCCAATTGGAAACGGTTCCCTTAGGGGAAGGGTCAGGTTTCAGTTCCTTATTTTGATGAAAGGATCGAAAACGGTTAAATTTACCCTTAGATTTTTTTATCCTGAGACAAAAAAGCTCCCTTCCCTCCAGTAACAGTTGAAATAATAGAATCCAACTGAGAACCAAATAATTTATTACATTGGAAAGAGAGAGATAACGTTGATTTAGAAGTCATATCAGCATTCCAAGATTTAAGCCATAAAGCTCTTCTAGCTAATATAGCTAAAGACATATATCTGACATCAATTCTAATGATATCAAAAATAGCATCACAAATGAAATTATTAGCATGTTGAATTAGCTTAACAATGCTATACACATTATGATCTGGTACTTGTTGTGCTAAAGTTTCCAACCAAAAAGTTGAAGCAGCAGCAACATCAGCCAAAGAAATAGCAGGCCTAAGAAGATGACCTGAACATAAATAAGCCTTCCTTAGATAAGATTCAAGTTTCCTATCTAAAGGATCTTTAAAAGAAGTACTATCTGCCGTAGGAATAGTAGTACGTTTAGCAAGAGTAGAGCTGGCCCCATTAACTTTGGGGATCTTTTCCCAAAACTCCAATCTATCAGTCGGCAAAGGATACAGTTTCTTAAACCTTGAAGAAGGAGTAAAAGAAGTACCCAGTCTATTCCATTCCCTAGAAATTAGTTAGGAATAACTACATGAGGTTTAAAAACCAAATTTGAAACGTTTACTGGTTTTAATATCAAGAGGACTAGTCTCCTCCATATCTAATGCAATCAACACCTCCTTTAATAAGGAACGAATATACTCCATTTTAAATAAATATGAAGATTTGTCAGTGTCAATATCTGAGGCAGAATCTTCTGAACCAGATAGATCCTCATCAGAGATAGATACATTTTATGAGTAGTTTTAAAAGACCTTTTACGTTTATTAGAAGGTGGCATGACGGACAAAGCCTTCTGAATGGAATTAGAAATAAATTCTCTCACATTAACAGGAATATCCTGAGCATTAGATGTTGAAGGAACAACAACAGGTAATGGATTATTACTAATGGAAATATTGTCTGCATTTGAAAGTTTATCATGACAACTAACACAAACTACAGCCGGAGGAACAGTTACCACAAGTTAACAACAAATGCACTTAGCTTTGGTAGAACCGACATCAGGCAGCAGGATTCCAATAGTAGATTCTGAGACAGGGTCAGATTGAGACATCTTGCAATATGTAATAGAAAAATAACATATAAAGCAAAAACATAATTTATGTAAGAACTTACCTGATAAATTCATTTCTTTCATATTAGCAAGAGTCCATGAGCTAGTGACGTATGGGATATACATTCCTACCAGGAGGGGCAAAGTTTCCCAAACCTCAAAATGCCTATAAATACACCCCTCACCACACCCACAATTCAGTTTAACGAATAGCCAAGAAGTGGGGTGATAAAAAAGTGCGAAAGCATATAAAATAAGGAATTGGAATAATTGTGCTTTATACAAAATCATAACCACCACAAAAAAAGGGCGGGCCTCATGGACTCTTGCTAATATGAAAGAAATTAATTTATCAGGTAAGTTCTTACATAAATGATGTTTTCTTTCATGTAATTAGCAAGAGTCCATGAGCTAGTGACGTATGGGATAATGATTACCCAAGATGTGGATCTTTCCACACAAGAGTCACTAGAGAGGGAGGGATAAAATAAAGACAGCCAATTCCTGCTGAAAATAATCCACACCCAAAATAAAGTTTAATGAAAAACATAAGCAGAAGATTCAAACTGAAACCGCTGCCTGAAGTACTTTTCTACCAAAAACTGCTTCAGAAGAAGAAAATACATCAAAATGGTAGAATTTAGTAAAAGTATGCAAAGAGGACCAAGTTGCTGCTTTGCAAATCTGATCAACCGAAGCTTCATTCCTAAACGCCCAGGAAGTAGAAACTGACCTAGTAGAATGAGCTGTAATCCTCTGAGGCGGAGTTTTACCCGACTCAACATAGGCAAGATGAATTAAAGATTTCAACCAAGATGCCAAAGAAATGGCAGAAGCCTTCTGACCTTTTCTAGAACCGGAAAAGATAACAAATAGACTAGAAGTCTTTCGGAAAGACTTAGTAGCTTCAACATAATATTTCAAAGCTCTAACAACATCCAAAGAATGCAACGATTTCTCCTTAGAATTCTTAGGATTAGGACATAATGAAGGAACCACAATTTCTCTACTAATGTTGTTGGAATTCACAACTTTAGGTAAAAATTCAAAAGAAGTTCGCAACACCGCCTTATCCTGATGAAAAATCAGAAAAGGAGACTCACAAGAAAGAGCAGATAATTCAGAAACTCTTCTGGCAGAAGAGATGGCCAAAAGGAACAAAACTTTCCAAGAAAGTAATTTAATGTCTAATGAATGCATAGGTTCAAATTGAGGAGCTTGAAGAGCCCCCAGAACCAAATTCAAACTCCAAGGAGGAGAAATTGACTTAATGACAGGCTTTATACGAACCAAAGCTTGTACAAAACAATGAATATCAGGAAGAATAGCAATCTTTCTGTGAAAAAGAACAGAAAAAGCAGAGATTTGTCCTTTCAAGGAACTTGCGGACAAACCCTTATCTAAACCATCCTGAAGAAACTGTAATATTCTCGGTATTCAAAAAGAATGCCAAGAAAAATGATGAGAAAGACACCAAGAAATATAAGTCTTCCAGACTCTATAATATATCTCTCTAGATACAGATTTACGAGCCTGTAACATAGTATTAATCACAGAGTCAGAGAAACCTCTTTGACCAAGAATCGAGCGTTCAATCTCCATACCTTTAAATTTAAGGATTTCAGATCCTGATGGAAAAAAGGACCTTGAGACAGAAGGTCTGGTCTTAACGGAAGAGTCCACGGTTGGCAAGAGGCCATCCGGACAAGATCCGCATACCAAAACCTGTGAGGCCATGCCGGAGCTACCAGCAGAACAAACGAGCATTCCTTCAGAATCTTGGAGATTACTCTTGGAAGAAGAACTAGAGGCGGAAAGATATAGGCAGGATGATACTTCCAAGGAAGTGATAATGCATCCACTGCCTCCGCCTGAGGATCCCGGGATCTGGACAGATACCTGGGAAGTTTCTTGTTTAGATGAGACGCCATCAGATCTATTTCTGGAAGTTCCCACATTTGAACAATCTGAAGAAATACCTCTGGGTGAAGAGACCATTCGCCCGGATGCAACGTTTGGCGACTGAGATAATCCGCTTCCCAATTGTCTATACCTGGGATATGAACCGCAGAGATTAGACAGGAGCTGGATTCCGCCCAAACCAAAATTCGAGATACTTCTTTCATAGCCAGAGGACTGTGAGTCCCTCCTTGATGATTGGTGTATGCCACAGATGTGACATTGTCTGTCTGAAAACAAATGAACGATTCTCTCTTCAGAAGAGGCCAAAACTGAAGAGCTCTGAAAATTGCACGGAGTTCCAAAATATTGATCGGTAATCTCACCTCCTGAGATTCCCAAACTCCTTGTGCCGTCAGAGATCCCCACACAGCTCCCCAACCTGTGAGACTTGCATCTGTTGAAATTACAGTCCAGGTCGGCAGCACAAAAGAAGCCCCCTGAATTAAACGATGGTGATCTGTCCACCACGTTAGAGAGTGTCGAACAATCGGTTTTAAAGATATTAATTGAGATATCTTTGTGTAATCCTTGCACCATTGATTCAGCATACAGAGCTGAAGAGGTCGCATGTGAAAACGAGCAAAGGGGATCGCGTCCGATGCAGCAGTCATAAGACCTAGAATTTCCATGCATAAGGCTACCGAAGGGAATGATTGTGACTGAAGGTTTCGACAAGCTGCAATCAATTTTAGACGTCTCTTGTCTGTTAAAGACAGAGTCATGGACACTGAATCTATCTGGAAACCCAGAAAAGTTACCCTTGTCTGAGGAATCAAAGAACTTTTTGGTAAATTGATCCTCCAACCATGATCTTGAAGAAACAACACAAGTCGATTCGTATGAGATTCTGCTAAATGTAAAGACTGAGCAAGTACCAAGATATCGTCCAAATAAGGAAATACCACAATACCCTGTTCTCTGATTACAGACAGAAGGGCACCGAGAACCTTTGAAAAAATTCTTGGAGCTGTAGCTAGGCCAAACGGTAGAGCCACAAACTGGTAATGCTTGTCCAGAAAAGAGAATCTCAGGAACTGATAATGATCTGGATGAATCGGAATATGCAGATATGCATCCTGTAAATCTATTGTGGACATATAATTCCCTTACTGAACAAAAGGCAAGATAGTCCTTACAGTTACCATCTTGAACGTTGGTATCCTCACATAATGATTCAATATTTTTAGATCCAGAACTGGTCTGAAGGAATTCTCCTTCTTTGGTACAATGAAGAGATTTGAATAAAACCCCATCCCCTGTTCCGGAACTGGAACTGGCATAATTACTCCAGCCAACTCTAGATCTGAAACACAATTCAGAAATGCTTGAGCTTTCACTGGATTTACTGGGACACGGGAAAGAAAAAATCTCTTTGCAGGAGGTCTCATCTTGAAACCAATTCTGTACCCTTCTGAAACAATGTTCTGAATCCAAAGATTGTGAACAGAATTGATCCAAATTTCTTTGAAAAAACGTAACCTGCCCCCTACCAGCTGAGCTGGAATGAGGGCCGCACCTTCATGTGGACTTAGAAGCAGGCTTTGCCTTTCTAGCAGGCTTGGATTTATTCCAGACTGGAGATGGTTTCCAAACTGAAACTGCTCCTGAGGATGAAGGATCAGGCTTTAACTTTAGGGATTTTGTCCCAAAATTCTAACCTGTCAGACGGTACAGGATATAATTGCTTAAAACGTTTAGAAGGAGTAAATGAATTACCCAATTTATCCCATTCTTTGGAAATTACTGCAGAAATAGCATTAGGAACAGGAAAAACTTCTGGAATAACCACAGGAGATTTAAATACCTTATCTAAACGTTTAGAATTAGTATCAAGAGGACCAGAATCCTCTATTTCTAAAGCAATTAATACTTCTTTAAGTAAAGAACGAATAAATTCCATTTTAAATAAATATGAAGATTTATCAGCATCAATCTCTGAAACAGAATCCTCTGAACCAGAAGAGTCATCAGAATCAGAATGATGATGTTCATTTAAAAATTCATCTGTAGGGAGAGAAGTTTTAAAAGATTTTTTACGTTTACTAGAAGGAGAAATAACAGACAGAGCCTTCTTGATGGATTCAGAAACAAAATCTCTTATGTTATCAGGAACATTCTGCACCTTAGATGTTGAAGGAACTGCAACAGACAATGGTACTTTACTAAAGGAAATATTATCTGCATTAACAAGTTTGTCATGACAATTAATACAAACAACAGCTGGAGGAATAGCTACCAAAAGTTTACAGCAGATACACTTAGCTTTGGTAGATCCAGCACTAGACAGCGATTTTCCTGTAGTATCTTCTGACTCAGATGCAACGTGAGACATCTTGCAATATGTAAGAGAAAAAACAACATATAAAGCAAAATTGATCAAATTCCTTAAATGACAGTTTTAGGAATGGGAAAAAATGCCAAAGAACAAGCTTCTAGCAACCAGAAGCAATAAAAAATGAGACTTAAATAATGTGGAGACAAAAGCGACGCCCATATTTTTTAGCGCCAAATAAGACGCCCACATTATTTGGCGCCTAAATGCTTTTGGCGCCAAAAATGATGCCACATCCGGAACGCCGAAATTTTTGGCGCAAAATAACGTTAAAAAATGACGCAACTTCCGGCGACACGTATGACGCCGGAAACGGAAAATAATTTCTGCGCCAAAAAAGTCCGCGCCAAGAATGACGCAATAAAATGAAGCATTTTCAGCCCCCGCGAGCCTAACAGCCCACAGGGAAAAAATAGTCAAATTTTTGAAGGTAAGAAAAAATGAATAATTTAAATGCATAATCCCAAATATGAAACTGACTGTCTGAAAAATAAGGAAAGTTGAACATTCTGAGTCAAGGCAAATAAATGTTTGAATACATATATTTAGAACTTTATAAACAAAGTGCCCAACCATAGCTTAGAGTGTCACAGAAAATAAGATTTACTTACCCCAGGACACTCATCTACATAATTGTAGAAAGCCAAACCAGTACTGAAACGAGAATCAGCAGAGGTAATGGTATATATAAGAGTATATCGTCGATCTGAAAAGGGAGGTAAGAGATGAATCTCTACGACCGATAACAGAGAACCTATGAAATAGACCCCGTAGAAGGAGATCACTGCATTCAAATAGGCAATACTCTCCTCACATCCCTCTGACATTCACTGCACGCTGAGAGGAAAACCGGGCTCCAACTTGCTGCGGAGCGCATATCAACGTAGAATCTAGCACAAACTTACTTCACCACCTCCATCGGAGGCAAAGTTTGTAAAACTGAATTGTGGGTGTGGTGAGGGGTGTATTTATAGGCATTTTGAGGTTTGGGAAACTTTGCCCCTCCTGGTAGGAATGTATATCCCATACGTCACTAGCTCATGGACTCTTGCTAATTACATGAAAGAAATTATCAATTTCCTTATATGACAGTTTCAGGAATGGGAAAAAATGCAAACAAAATAAGCCTCTGGAAACCAGAAGCAAAATTAAATAAAGACTTAAATAATGTCAAAAATCTGGCGCCAAGTATGACGCCCACAACTAACAAAATATTTTTTGGAGCCAAGAATGTTTGCAACAAACACGAGCGTCATAGATGACGCAACTACGTGAAAAACTCTCGGCGCCAACTATAATGCCGGAAATGACGAAAATACGTCAACAAACGTAACTCTCGTGCCAAAAAACTCTCGCGCCAAGAATGACGCAATAAATTATAGCATTTTGCGCTCCCGCGAGCCTAACAGCCCGCAATTTAGAAAAGAGTCAATTTAAAAATTTCAGGTAAGAATTTTTTTTTTTTTTAAATAGAAATATGCATTTCCCAAAATTAAACTGACAGTCTGCAAGAAGGAAATATACTGATTAACCGGAATCATGGCAAATATAAGTACAAAACATATATTTAGAACTTTACATATAAAGTGCCAAACCATAGCTGAGAGTGTCTTAAATAAAAGAAAACATACTTACCAAAAGGCTCTCATCTACATAAAGTAGATAGCCAAACCAGTACTGAAATGAGAATCAGTAGAGGTAATGGTATATAAGAGTATATCGTCGATCTGAAAAGGGAGGTAGGAGATGAATCTCTACGACCGATAACAGAGAACCTATGAAATAGATCCCTGTTAGGATGACCATTGTATTCAATAGGTAATACTCACTTCACATCCCTCTGTCATTCACTGCACTCTGAGAGGAACCAGGCTTCAGCCTGCTGAGAAGTGCATATCAACGTAGAAATCTAGCACAAACTTACTTCACCACCTCCATAGGAGGCAAAGTTTGTAAAACTGAATTGTGTGTGTGTGTGTGTGTGTGGGGGGGGGTGTATTTATAGGCATTTTAAGGTTTGGGAAACTTTGCCCCTCCTGGTAGGAATGTATATCTCATACGTCACTAGCTCATGTACTCTTGCCAATTAAATGAAAGAAAAACATAATTTATGTAAGAACTTACCTGATAAATTCATTTCTTTCATATTAACAAGAGTCCATGAGCTAGTGACGTATGGGATATACATTCCTACCAGGAGGGGCAAAGTTTCCCAAACCTTAAAATGCCTATAAATACACCCCTCACCACACCCACAAATCAGTTTAACGAATAGCCAAGAAGTGGGGTGATAAGAAAAAAAGTGCGAAGCATATAAAATAAGGAATTGGAATAATTGTGCTTTATACAAAAAAATCATAACCACCACAAAAAAGGGTGGGCCTCATGGACTCTTGTTAATATGAAAGAAATGAATTTATCAGGTAAGTTCTTACATAAATTATGTTTTCTTTCATGTAATTAACAAGAGTCCATGAGCTAGTGACGTATGGGATAATGACTACCCAAGATGTGGATCTTTCCACACAAGAGTCACTAGAGAGGGAGGGATAAAATAAAGACAGCCAATTCCTGCTGAAAATAATCCACACCCAAAATAAAGTTTAACAAAAAACATAAGCAGAAGATTCAAACTGAAACCGCTGCCTGAAGAACTTTTATACCAAAAACTGCTTCAGAAGAAGAAAATACATCAAAATGGTAGAATTTAGTAAAAGTATGCAAAGAGGACCAAGTTGCTGCTTTGCAGATCTGGTCAACCGAAGCTTCATTCCTAAACGCCCAGGAAGTAGATACTGACCTAGTAGAATGAACTGTAATTCTCTGAGGCGGAATTTTACCCGACTCAACATAGGCAAGATGAATTAAAGATTTCAACCAAGATGCCAAAGAAATGGCAGAAGCTTTCTGGCCTTTCCTAGAACCGGAAAAGATAACAAATAGACTAGAAGTCTTACAGAAAGATTTCGTAGCTTCAACATAATATTTCAAAGCTCTAACAACATCCAAAGAATGCAACGATTTCTCCTTAGAATTCTTAGGATTAGGACATAATGAAGGAACCACAATTTCTCTACTAATGTTGTTGGAATTCACAACTTTAGGTAAAAATTCAAAAGAAGTTCGCAACACCGCCTTATCCTGATGAAGAATCAGAAAAGGAGACTCACAAGAAAGAGCAGATAATTCAGAAACTCTTCTGGCAGAAGAGATGGCCAAAAGGAACAAAACTTTCCAAGAAAGTAATTTAATATCCAATGAATGCATAGGTTCAAATGGAGGAGCTTGAAGAGCCCCCAGAACCAAATTCAAACTCCAAGGAGGAGAAATTGACTTAATGACAGGCTTTATACGAACCAAAGCTTGTACAAAACAATGAATATCAGGAAGAATAGCAATCTTTCTGTGAAAAAGAACAGAAAGAGCAGAGATTTGACCTTTCAAGGAACTTGCGGACAAACCCTTATCTAAACCATCCTGAAGAAATTGTAATATTCTCGGTATTCTAAAAGAATGCCAAGAAAAAAGATGAGAAAGACACCAAGAAATATAAGTCTTCCAGACTCTATAATATATCTCTCTGGATACAGATTTACGAGCCTGTAACATAGTATTAATCACAGAGTCAGAGAAACCTCTTTGACCAAGAATCAAGCGTTCAATCTCCATACCTTTAAATTTAAGGATTTCAGATCCTGATGGAAAAAAGGACCTTGAGACAAAAGGTCTGGTCTTAACGGAAGGGTCCACGGTTGGCAAGAGGCCATCCGGACAAGATCCGCATACCAAAACCTGTGAGGCCATGCCGGAGCTACCAGCAGAACAAACGAGCATTCCTTCAGAATCTTGGAGATTACTCTTGGAAGAAGAACTAGAGGCGGAAAGATATAGGCAGGATGATACTTCCAAGGAAGTGAAAATGCATCCACTGCCTCCGCCTGAGGATCCCGGGATCTGGACAGATACCTGGGAAGTTTCTTGTTTAGATGAGAAGCCATCAGATCTATTTCTGGAAGTTCCCACATTTGAACAATCTGAAGAAATACCTCTGGGTGAAGAGACCATTCGCCCGGATGCAACGTTTGGCGACTGAGATAATCCGCTTTCCAATTGTCCATACCTGGGATATAAACCGCAGAGTTTAGACAGGAGCTGGATTCCGCCCAAACCAAAATTCGAGATACTTCTTTCATAGCCAGAGGACTGTGAGTCCCTCCTTGATGATTGATGTATGCCACAGTTGTGACATTGTCTTATCTGAAAACAATGAACAACTCTCTCTTCAGAAGAGGCCAAGACTGAAGAGCTCTGAAAATTGCACGGAGTTCCAAAATATTGATCGGAAATCTCACCTCCTGAGATTCCCAAACCCCTTGTGCCGTCAGATACCCCCACACAGCTCCCCAACCTGTAAGACTTGTATCTGTTGAGATTATAGTCCAGGTCGGAAGAACAAAGAAGCCCCCTGAACTAAACGATGGTGATCTGTCCACCATGTCAGAGAGTGTCGTAAAATCGGTTTAAAGATATTAATTGAGATATCTTTGAGTAATCCCTGCACCATTGGTTCAGCATACAGAGCTGAAGAGGTCGCATGTGAAAACGAGCAAAGGAGATCGCATCTGATGCGGCAGTCCTAAGACCCAACATTTCCATGCATAAGGCTACCAAAGGGAATGATTGTGACTGAAGGTTTTGACAAGCTGATATCAATGTTAAACTTCTCTTGTCTGACAAGGACAGAGTCATAGACACTGAATTTATCTAGAAACCTAAAAAGGTTACTCTTGTCTGAGGAATCAATGAACTGATTGGTAAATTGATCCTCCAACCATGAACTTGAAGAAACAACACAAGTCGATTCGTATGAGATTCTTCGAAAATGAGAAGACTGAGCAAGTACCAAGATATCGTCCAAATAAGGAAATACCAAAACCCTATTCTCTGATTACAGAAAGAAGGGCACCGAGAACCTTTGAAAAAAATTCTTGGAACTGAGGCTAGGCCAAACAGTAGAGCCACAAAACTGGTAATGCTTGTCTAAAAAGAGAATCTCAGACACTAAAAGTGATCTGGATGAATCGGAATATGCAGATACACATCCTGTAAATCTATTGTAGACATATAATGCCCTTGCTAAACAAAAGGCAGGATAGTCCTACAGTAACCATCTTGAATGTTGGTATCCTAACATAACGATTCAATAATGATAGATCCAGAACTGGTCTGAAGGAATTGACCTTCTTTGGTACAATGAAGAGATAAAATAAAACCCCAGCCCCTGTTCCAGAACTGGAACTGGCATAAATACTCCAGCCAACTCTAGATCTGAAACACATTTCAGAAATGCTAAGCCTTGCTGAGTCGACTGGGACACGGGAAAGAAAAGAATCTCTTAGCAGGAGGCCTTAACTTGAAGCCAATTCTGTACCTTTCTGAAACAATGTTTCTGAAACCAGAGATTAAGAACGGAATTGATCCAAATTTCTTTGAAGAAAACGTAATCTGCCCCATACCAGCTGAGCTGGAATAAGGGCCGTACCTTCATAGGTACTTAGGAGCTGGCTATAGGTTTCTATAAGGCTTGGATATATTCCAAACTGGAAATAGTTTCCAAACTGATACCGCTCCTGAGGATGAAGGATCAGGCTTTTGTTCCTTGTTGTGAGGAAAGGAACGAAATGATTATTTACCCTGGAAAGAAAGGGAAAGCAAAGTTGACTTAGAAGACATGTCAGCATTCCAAGTTTAATCCATAAAGCTTTTCTAGCTAAAATAGCTAGAGACATATACCTGACATCAACTCTAATGATATCAAAAGATGGTATCACCAATAAAATTATTAGCATGTTATAGAATAATAATAATGCTATAAAATTATGATCTGTTACTTGTTGCGCTAAAGCTTCTAACCAAAAAGTTGAAGCTGCAGCAACATCCGCTAAAAATATAGCAGGTCTAAGAAGATTACCTGAACATAAGTAAGCTTTTCTTAGAAAGGATTCAATTTTCCTATCTAAAGGATCCTTAAATGAAGTACTATCTGCCATAGGAATAGTAGTACATTAGCAGGAGTAGAGACAGCCCCATAACCTTAGGGATTTTTGTCCCAAAAAACTCTAATCTGTCAGATGGCACAGGATATAATTTGCTTAAACGTCTAGAAGGAGTAAATAAATTACCCAAATTATTCCATTCCCTGGAAATTACTTCAGAAATAGCATCAGGGAGATAAAACACTTCTGGAATAACTACAGGAGATTTAAAAACCTTATTTAAACGTTTACATTTAGTATCAAGAGGACCAGAATCCTCTATTTCTAATGCAAATAACACTTCTTTAAGTAAAGAATGAATAAATTCCATCTTGAACAAATACAAAGATTTATCAGCATCAACCTCTGAGACAGAAACCTCTGAACCAGAAGAACCATTATCAGTATCAGAATGATGATGTTCATTTAAAAATTCATCTGAAAAAAAGAGAAGTTTTAAAAGACTTTTATGTATACTAGAAGGAGAAATAACAGACATAGCCTTCTTAATGGATTTAAAAAATAAAATCTCTTATGTTATCAGGAACACTCTGAAAATTAGATGTTGACGGACAGCAACAGGTAATGTAACAGTACTAAAGGAAATTTTATCTGCATTAATAAGTTTGACATGACATGCAATACAAATAACAGCTGGAGAAACAGATACCAAAAGTTTATAGCAGACTTAGCTTGGTAGCTCCAGCACTGTGCAGTGATTTTCCTGTAGTATCTTCTGACTCAGTTGCAACGTGGAACATCTTGCAATATGTAAAAGAAAAAAACAACATATAAAGCAATATTGATCAAATTCCTTAAATGACAGTTTCAGGAATGGGAAAAAAATGCCAGTGAACAAGCTTCTAGCAACCAGAAGCAATAAATAATGAGACTTAAATAATGTGGAGACAAAAATGACGCCCATATTTTTTAGCGCCAAAAAAGACGCCCACATTATTTGGCGCCTAAATGCTTTTGGCGCCAAAAATGACGCCACATCCGGAACGCCGACATCTTTGACGCAAAATAACGTCAAAAAATGACGTAACTTCCGGCGACACGTATGACGCCGGAAACGGAAAAGAATTTTTGCGCCAAAAAAGTCCGCGCCAAGAATGACGCAATAAAATGAAGCATTTTCAGCCCCCGCGAGCCTAACAGCCCACAGGGAAAAAAGTCAAATTTTTGAGGTAAGAAAAAATATGATAATTCAATGCATAATCCCAAATATGAAACTGACTGTCTGGAAATAAGGAAAGTTGAACATTCTGAGTCAAGGCAAATAAATGTTTGAATACATATATTTAGAACTTTATAAATAAAGTGCCCAACCATAGCTTAGAGTGTCACAGAAAATAAGACTTACTTACCCCAGGACACTCATCTACATGTTTGTAGAAAGCCAAACCAGTACTGAAACGAGAATCAGTAGAGGAAATGGTAAATATAAGAGTATATCGTCGATCTGAAAAGGGAGGTAAGAGATGAATCTCTACGACCGATAACAGAGAACCTTATGAAATAGACCCCGTAGAAGGAGATCACTGCATTCAATAGGCAATACTCTCTTCACATCCCTCTGACATTCACTGCACGCTGAGAGGAAAACCGGGCTCCAACTTGCTGCGGAGCGCATATCAACGTAGAATCTAGCACAAACTTACTTCACCACCTCCCTTGGAGGCAAAGTTTGTAAAAACTGATTTGTGGGTGTGGTGAGGGGTGTATTTATAGGCATTTTAAGGTTTGGGAAACTTTGCCCCTCCTGGTAGGAATGTATATCCCATACGTCACTAGCTCATGGACTCTTGTTAATTACATGAAAGAAAGAAGGTACAACTAAAGGATACTGAGCTCATTTCATTTGTTTATTTCATTTCAAATATGGCTTCATAGGACAAATATTTGTACTTTTAGGTAGCTGTTACATGACCTAAAGAAACACCTTTGTCCAAGAAATCCAAAAGAGTCTAGTCACCAAGGTGTCTAAAAGAGAATAATTGTGAGACCATAGCCATGTAAAAAATATGCCCAATATTCTCTAACTACAGAAAGTAAATTCCAATTAATTACATTTTTTTTTATTGTTGTCACCCAGGTACCAGGCCAGCAGGTGTATCTTGTGAATAACTGGATATATCAGAGGATGCTAGGACAATGTTTCAACTTTTTTTTTTCAAGTGTCGAGGAATCCATGTTTTATTCATTGAGGTTACACAAACAAAAAAAAAAATTGGGATTGTGGCTAATAAGGCAACAATGCTACTATTTCCTCCTTGTCTATGAGAATCTCGTGTAGAACTGGAATTGTAATGGTGGAATGTATAAGCTAAGTGGAAGTTCCATTTGAGTCTGAAAGCATATAATTCTTGTGCCCCTGGACTAGGTCTATGACCTAGACTGGTACAATGATGGTCTGGCTTTGATGCCGTAAGATCCGTTTCTAGTAACCTCCATCTTTTGGTAAATTTATGTCATAAAACTCTATTGAGACTTCAGTTTTTTTATTGTTTTCACACAGGTACCAGGCCAGCAGGTGTAACTTGTGAATAACTGGATATATCAGAGGATGCTAGGACAATGTTTATTGAGACTCCAGTCTTGTGGAAGGATCTGATTGTATACCATTATGATGTGTCCCTGCATGAACATCTGTCTTAACTTAAGAAATTAACTGGTGTTAGTAGATATTGTGGAAATACCAAAATAAATTCTGTTTCTTTAGTCAACATGAGGTGTATTTTTGTTTCATGAATATGTTAAGCTTGCAGACATCTAGGACTGCACTATGATCCTATCTTTCTCTGGTACTACATAAATCTGAGAACAGATACCTTCCTTGTCTTTTGGAACTGGTAAACAGAATTCTACAGGATAGATGATTGTAGCCATGTTTTACTATGTTTACTTGCCCTAGGCCAGTTATAGAGGATTCCTAAGTTTCAATTAACAAATTAAACCTTTGTGGTACTACAGAAATGTAGAATTTTGTTTAGCCAAAACGTCATGCAGACGTATTCTGAGAAAACATATTGCTTTTTTTGCTGCTAGTGAGGAATGCAGCTATATCCCAGGCAGCAACATTTTGTTCCCACCTGGCCTTTTAGAAATCATAAATTCTATTTTTTTGGTCAAAGCAAAGAAATTTAAATCAAGAAAGCAGGCTTGAATTGTTGAATAGTTAAGCTCAGGCCTGTTGGAGCTTTAATCTGCACTGGTCTGTCAGAGACAGACACATAGTCACTGAATTATTTATGAACCCCAGAAAAAAACAAAAACAAATAGTTAAAGTGAAGCAGTTAAAGAACCGCTTGAGTGTAAGGCACAGCCAGATAAACTACAGATATTTCTTGAGCTCAAATCACAGTCAACAATGCTCCTAGAACCTTGGTAAAAAAAAATGAGGTGCTGTTACCATACCAAATGAAAGTACCAAAAACTGCTAATGCTTGTTTAGGAAAGCAAATCTCAGGAACCTGACATGATCCCAGTGAATAGGGAATTGTAAATAAACATCTTATAATTTTATGGTAGACATAAACTCACCCTTCCGAACTAAAGGAAGTAAAGTGCAAATAATATACATTTTGAAAGTGGGAGCTTTTAGGAATTTGTTCAAGGTTTTGAGATCCAAGATACGCTGAAAAGTACTCCCCATTTTTGGTACTATAAAGAGATTGACATAAAATCCCTGGTTTATCTCTGAAGCTGGAACTGGAGCAATAACTCACAGTCTATGAAAACTTGGGCCTTTAAAGAACCTTGAGGAATGCAAGACAGGAAGGACCTTCCTCGAGGATGCCTTGATCAAAAGCTCATTTGATACTTCTGAGAAATTTTTTTTCCCAACAACCAAAGATCTTAAATAGACTTGCCCCAAGCCTCCCAAAAAAAGATTTAATCTGCCCCCTACCAGAGACTGGTCTAAAATAGTGGCTCAATAAGGATTTTGACTGGTCATTGTTCCTTTGATAGATAAATTCATATTGTATAAATATCTGTAGCAATATCTGTAGTACTGTAGTAGCATTTGATTCTGATTAAATAATGTGTATAGGTTTGTTTTTAATGTAGATATAAGCAAGTATTTTATAATAATCATATGGCATATACAAAATAGATGAGAAATACAAGATAGATATACCAACCAGTATCCAAAAAAATTTCTTGGGATATAAAGACATTAAGAGAGATTAAAATATTTTGTATAGCATATGTAATTTTAATGATTGACCACTAGATGGCATAATTGTACAGACTGACAGATACCTGTCAGGTATAAAAGGCACACCTAGTAGACATGATTAAGAACCAGGTTGTTGTTTGTATGATGGACCCTGTAAAGAGAAAATAAAGGTCTTTTAATCTTTTACTGGAGGCTGGAAAATCATTCATTTGGACATTACATTGGGATTTAGCTAATCCTTTCCTGTGCCCCAGAGTATTACCAGAGGTGCTGTCTTTCATTACAATATTTAAACTGAAATAGTGGCCCCACTTTTATGGACTAGGTGGCTGAAGTAAACTTCTTGAACAGCTTTGCCTTAAGGCCAAGAAGGGTTAAAGGGACACTCAAGTCAAAATATGCTTTTATGATTCAGAAATCATGGAGAGACATCTAGATTGTGAAGCAAGCGTTCCTTCACTGAAGGAGGATTAGGACAGAAGGAACAACAATTTCTTGATTAAAGGGACAGTCTAGTCTAAAATAAAATTTCATGATTCAGATAGAGAATGCCATTTTATACTATTTTCCAATTTACTTTTATCACCAATTTTGCTTTGTTCTCTTGGTATTCTTAGTTGAAAGCTAAACCTAGGAGGTTAATATGCAACTTTCTAAACCCTTGAAGGCAGCCTCTTTTCTCAGGGCATTTTGACAGTTTTTCACCACTAGAGGGTGTTAGTTCATGTGTGTCATATAGATAACACTGTGCTCAGGCACGTGGAGTTCCAGTGAGCCAGCTATGATTGGCTAAAATGGATGTCTGTCAAAAGAACTGAAATAAGGGGGCAGTTTGCAGAGGCTTAGATACAAGGTAATCACAGAGGTAAAAAATGTATTTATATAACTGTTGGTTATGTAAAACTAGGCAATGGGTAATAAAGGGATTATCTATGTTTTTAAACAAAAATTCTGGTGTAGACTGTCCCTTTAATGTTACGATCCGACACCACCTTAGGGAGGAACCCTAATTTAGTACGTAAAACCGCCTTATCAGCATGGAAAACAAGATAAGCGGGGTCACATTGCAGAAATTTCAGAAACTCTGCGCGCAGAGGCAATAGCCAACAGAAAAAGAACCTTTCAAGATAACAATTTAATGTCAACAATATGCATAGGCTCAAATGGAGCAATCTAAACACAGGTCTGATCCTAGTCAGAGCCTTAACGTAGAACTGCACATCCGGAAGCTCAGCCAATCACTTTATGGTTGATACGACGAATAACTGGCTTACAAGCTTGAACCAGAGTGTCGATAACACTCTCAGAAAAACCTCTCTTGGCTAAGACTAAGTGTTCAATCTCCACACAGTCAGCCTCAGAGAATCTAGATTTTGATGAACGAAGAGACCCTGTAGCAGCAGATTTCTGCGACAAAGTAACCTCTACTGAGGAGATGAGGACATCCCCACAAGATCCGCAAACCAGGTCCTTTGCGGCCACGATGGAGCAATCAGAATCACTGATGCTTGCTCCTGCTTGATGAGAGCTACCACACGAGGGAGAAGCAGAAATGGAGGAAAAAGATATACGAGTCTGAACCTCCATGGTACTGATAGGGCATCTATCGGTTCCACCTGAGGATCCCTAGACCTCGATCAGTACATGGATAGCTTGTTATTGAGGCGAATGAGCACCCTGTGCCCTGCTCGCCATCCCAGAGAATAGTACTTAGGACACCGCCCACAAAACCCCTAACAGAGCATCGAGGATAAATGGTTAACTATCTGACCCCAGAAGAGCTGCCCTCCATAACCGACTTCGCTTCTTCACTGACAAGCCCCAAGGCTAGAGATGCAACGAGGACGGAAAGACACCCGAATGTGAAGACCATGGTCAGACCAAGGGTAATGGAAGAGACAACAGCCAGAGATCCTGGAAGGATCCATCTTCCAAAAATCGTCTTTAAACAGGCAAAAGCAGGAGCTTCGCAGCTCCCCACAGAAGGCAGGGAACCCCTGCACATCAAATCTTAGAGTAACACAACTCTAAGCAGAGAAAGAACATTCCCGCACATCCAGACCATATGATCCACCCAAGGCGGGAAGGAAGAAACTCTGCCACCGCAATAAAATGCTTAATAGGCTAAGAGTCAGTGTCCGGAAGAAACTCGAGTGAAAATGCAAACCATTAAGCACTCTCGGTCCACCCGACCACATGGTTCACACACATCTCCCAACTTCCAAAGAATGGAATGACTGAGTCCCGGGGGACCTGAGAGCCATGACGACGTCTGCAAAAACAGATCCGTATCCCAGGCGAGGAGCCCGAACAACCAACCTAGATTGGCACTCATAACCCTCCATTAGGAGGGGTTGTATTTTAACAACAGGCCTCACACTTCAGTAGGATCTGAGCCCGGAGTCCATAGAATAAGCCGTGACATTCAAAATCCAGCAGGATTACTCAGCACCACGAGGGTGACATGAACCCTGGTAACAGTCGAAAAAGTATCCGACCAGTACCTGCCTGGTATAAGGACACTCTAGAACTGCCCAAGGTCCAAGTAAATTCATTCCGAAGGATCGATAAATGAACTAGAAAAACATAATTCTATTATTCAACAAGTGCGCACTTCCAAGGAAGTCCCCACGTGATCTAAATCGCAAGTATCGGTTCCAGAGAAGAACGTTCATAAAAACGAAAATCTAACAGGCATGAGCTTAAGAAAAAACAAATTAAACACATACATCCGGATCAAAATAAAATGAAGGCAGCACCCATCGGGTGAACACCCAAGGTTAAATGAGGACGACAACGGGACCAGCTGATTAAAAGCCCCATTTAACCAAGCTCAAAACTGGAACCGAAAAACAAAGAAAAACGGCGACATTAAGGAGATTGGTTTCATCCCCAAAACTCATATCCATTTTGCCATCCAGCTTCTAAGGCCTCGGATCCCTCAGCCCACTAGGACTGGGGATCTCCAACATTGCCAAAACATGTCTTAAAAGAACACAAAGGCAAGCCAGCCTATAACGGAAGGCAAAATCATCTCACGCCGGATCAACTGAAGACCCTCGCCCCGAGATAGGGGCCCCTGAAACCTCAGGAGCCAACGCTTCCCCAGAAGTCCAAACTGAATCGGTCAATCCCACACTCGACGGGCCCTGGTTAACGGAACACGGACAGTATCTTAGAAATACTTCACTTGGGAGATATAAATTATTCGGCGCCATAGAAATGGCCATGTGGAAACGTGCCGTAGCCTCTGCAGAAAACAAGCCACCCTCCGAAGAGGAAGTAAAGGCCATAGGGACACCTGCCTGCGTAGCCGGGAAATGGACTGGGGCACTCGCTTCACGGGTCATGGAAACCTCTGAGGCGGATGGCTGAAACGCATTCTAAGCTCCCTGCGTTGTGAGAAGAGAGTACTCTAGAACAGCAATTGGAACATAACTGATGGGCATTGATTACCCGGGCCATTTCATATTCATCACGACACATCCTCCGTATCGGAGGCATCAGTGTTGCGCGTATCAGAATTCTCCATAATCTTGGGATTACAAAAATGACAAAAAACTAACTGGCACTCTATAACACCCCCAATGGCTGGGGCACTCACCACCTCCTGTGAACCAGACAACCCACGAGCAACGAACATACGTATGTGAAAAACAACGTAACCGCACCAGTCACGAGGTGCACCGTGCCAGTCACGAAAAGGGCGTGCAATCTTGAAGATTGCGTCAGTAAAGGAAGGCCGTTATGTTCCGTAAAGACTGTGAGCCTAAGTATAGCTACACATTTGCAGATAGAACCATAACAAACATGATTAAAAGTCCCCCCCCCTGTTCAATAACCCCCCTCAGGAGATATTAAAGAGAAAGAGAGAGGCGCCTCATGGGACAGTATCGAAACAACCAAATCAGGTATACAAAGGGACAGCCCGTAATGGGGTATACTCACAAGGAGAGCGGCATATAAGGATGCCTAGTAGAGCGGGACGGGACTACAAGTCGCCCGACAGACGTGCACAGCAGTGCGTGGAGACGTCGGGTCACGGGGTCGGTTCAGCCAATCAGCGGCCAAGGAGAACCAGCATCGAACGTCACAGCTGTTCAAGGAGTAACCTATGCAAGGCTTGACGTATGATCGGTTCAGCCAATCAGCGGCCAAGGAGAACCAGCATCGAACGTCACAGCTGTTCAAGGAGTAACCTATGCAAGGCTTGACGTATGATCGGCAGGTCATCAAACCAATCAGGATAATGAATCAGGATAATGAAGAGCAAGGAGTGATATGGATAAAAAAAAAAACTCGTATTTATTGAGTTAGTTAAAAACAATTGGCATACAGCAACGCGTTTCTCGACCTACGGGTCGTTTCATCAGGCTGATACTGCCTATCTCACAACTTGCTCTACTTATAGTATTTAATGTCCTATCAAATGCTGACCTCACTCACACACCCCTGTAGGGGGCCAATCAGATAGCCAAACACGGAATTGGTTGGTGGCCATTCACATTCGTCCTATGGGTGGGGTGTGTGTGTGACGTAAGCCACATCGGCTTTCAGATAAATTTGAAATTAAAAGTGAAAACAATTCATCTTAACATAATATTAACATATATATATATATAACAACTCTGATAAAAATAATAAAATATATACACAATTAATCACAATATTTAACAATTTCTTTGATCCTTGGTGTAACGACTTTAAGTAATAATGACACACTTCATGTATATATATATAGTAGCGTCAATGCAACCAAATAATAAAGAGTTGCGTGATTTCGTATAAACGTTACTATACAAAATGTGTCTTTTCTGGCAAACATGTGTCCTAGTCTCACAGATAAAACAGACCATTAAAGCCTAGCATGCATAACATATAAATTATAAAAAACAAATATATTATATATATAAAAATTATTATAAACAAAGGGACCCAGACATGACATAGGACTCCCCCCAAACTCTAATTGATAAGCTATGGTCATAACATAATACATAATATAATATAAAAAAGATAGAGATTAGTATCCTTTCTAACGCTGTCCTATAATCATGGCTCATATATTGAGAGAGACTTAATATGGCCCTTTTTGGCATGAGCCATGATTATAGGACAGCGTTAGAAAGGATACTAATCTCTATCTTTTTTATATTATATTATGTATTATGTTATGACCATAGCTTATCAATTAGTTAGAGTTTGGGGGGAGTCCTATGTCATGTCTGGGTCCCTTTGTCTATAATAATTTTTATATATATAATATATTTGTTTTTTATAATTTATATGTTATGCATGCTAGGCTTTAATGGTCTGTTTTATCTGTGAGACTAGGACACGTTTGCCAGAAAAGACACATTTTGTATAGTAACGTTTATACGAAATCACGCAACTCTTTATTATTTGGTTGCATTGACGCTACTATATATATATACATGAAGTGTGTCATTATTACTCAAAGTCGTTACACCAAGGATCAAAGAAATTGTTAAATATTGTGATTAATTGTGTATATATTTTATTATTTTTATCAGAGTTGTTATATATATATATATATATGTTAATATTATGTTAAGATGAATTGTTTTCACTTTTAATTTCAAATTTATCTGAAAGCCGATGTGGCTTACGTCACACACACACCCCACCCATAGGACGAATGTGAATGGCCACCAACCAATTCCGTGTTTGGCTATCTGATTGGCCCCCTACAGGGGTGTGTGAGTGAGGTCAGCATTTGATAGGACATTAAATACTATAAGTAGAGCAAGTTGTGAGATAGGCAGTATCAGCCTGATGAAACGACCCGTAGGTCGAGAAACGCGTTGCTGTATGCCAATTGTTTTTAACTAACTCAATAAATACGAGTTTTTTTTTTTTATCCATATCACTCCTTGCTCTTCATTATCCTGATTCATTATCCTGATTGGTTTGATGACCTGCCGATCATACGTCAAGCCTTGCATAGGTTACTCCTTGAACAGCTGTGACGTTCGATGCTGGTTCTCCTTGGCCGCTGATTGGCTGAACCGATCATACGTCAAGCCTTGCATAGGTTACTCCTTGAACAGCTGTGACGTTCGATGCTGGTTCTCCTTGGCCGCTGATTGGCTGAACCGACCCCGTGACCCGACGTCTCCACGCACTGCTGTGCACGTCTGTCGGGCGACTTGTAGTCCCGTCCCGCTCTACTAGGCATCCTTATATGCCGCTCTCCTTGTGAGTATACCCCATTACGGGCTGTCCCTTTGTATACCTGATTTGGTTGTTTCGATACTGTCCCATGAGGCGCCTCTCTCTTTCTCTTTGATTTACAGGTACCCACCCTCACTTTACAAGAGTGCTGCCCGCTTCTTCGGAATACCCTGGGAACATCCTCATACTGAACATCCTTTTGAACTTTGCGCACCTCCCATAGAGACTTGGTTTACTCTATTTCTCAGGAGATATTAACCCATGATTCCTTATTAAGATAAAAAGAGTCCCAATGGGACCCTATCTTGTTTCGTTAACATCACATTCACATATCGAAATAAAATGATACGATCTTACCGGAATCTACGCCGTGGAACAGGAACACGGCCTTTCAAGTGTGACAGATAGTAGCCTCGCTTCTGACATGGACTTGAGTGAAGAAAGGTAGGCAGCGAAACTCGTCAACGCTGATTACCAAGGAGCTGTTTATATGAGTTGGGATGGGTTCGCAGGAAAACTCTCCCTGCATCTCCAGACTCTAACTTTCATCCATGCTCTCACTGAGAGGCTGGATTACTTAAAACTCCAGTCCCATTGCTTAGAGTACTACCCTCCATAAGAGACTCTCTCGAACTTCTGACACTTCTCTGCCAACCTCCTGTAATGAAAGACAAAGAATAACTGGGGGATGAGGGAAGTGGTGGAGGTATTTAAGCCTTTGGCTGGGGTGTCTTTGCCTCCTCCTGGTGGTCAGGTTCTGTATTTCCCAAAAGTAATGAATGCAGCTGTGGACTCCAGTTTCTTTTTTTTTATGATGTGCTTAAACTCTGGAAAGAGAGTGTTAACTACATAGTCAAATGTAGGCTTCTGTGCCATTCCAGAGGAGGGTATAACTGAGGCGAAATGAGAAGCAGGCATACAAACATATGCCCCAAATTACTGGCCATTTTTAAGAGAAAGAACACATAATAAAATAAGGTAATCTGGTTAAAAGTAAAATGCTCTAATGAATCATTTTATTTTTTTACACTGAACATCCCTAGCCTAAAATGTTCCTCATTCTGAAGCCAACTACTGAACAGTTTTTTTTTTTTATATTTTATTTATCACCAACATAAGGTACAAAGTTGACATGTCATTGGAGAGAACAAACAAAAAAGGAGAAAGGATACATAACCAGACATAACATATAATGGTGTCGTTATAATGTGAACTGGCAGAATCTTCAATTAATTAGAATGACCTCTAGATTCTACGCATATGTACCCTAATGTTGGGGTTTTGTAACTTTATAAACTAACATACCTAAACACTAATCACCTACAAACAACAACAAAAAAATAAAAAAAACAGAAAATAAAACATTATTATTAAATCTAAGCTCTAGGGCAGGTCGGGGCAGATTATGGGTCATGCTCTGCAGTGAAGAATGAGGCATAACAGTGTTCTTAATGGGGTTGGCCAAAGTTTGATCAGTGATGTAGGCTATATCCTAAGGTGCAGGATGAAGGGGGTATGTCACTTCATCTACAGGCATAGATCAATAGAAGGTGCACTGTTTATGACTAGGGCACTCCCTTAACCCAGTATGATAATCTGGTTAATTACGCGTGTATCAGTCCATCTGCTAGGCTCAAGGCATGTCATGTTTAGGATAGAATCTTCCACTTCTGGGAGGAGACATTGACAATTGGAATGGCCAGAATGTGACATTAAATTATATAAACGAAAAGAGAAGGTGCCCCCTATTGTACGTGCCGGTTTATTTACTGCTGATCAAAGTGTGCGTGCAGTACTAATAGGATACAACTCATGGAGGTGCGTCGAGATTTATCCCCCTAATTTCTATCGCACACATTCATGCATTAAATCTAGTTTGGGCTATAGGATCTGTAAACAGTTATTGTCCATAAATGATCAGAGTGTATAGTATAGGGCCTCTTAAGATAGACTTAATGCAGATAGTGCACTTAGCCCCATGTGACGATTCTAGAGAGGCCAATGGGCAGTATTCCTCTATCTAAGAGAATAAGAGATGGGTATAAAAACATAATTTATGCTTACCTGATAAATTCCTTTCTTCTGTAGTGTGATCAGTCCACGGGTCATCATTACTTCTGGGATATTACTCCTCCCCAACAGGAAGTGCAAGAGGATTCACCCAGCAGAGCTGCATATAGCTCCTCCCCTCTACGTCACTCCCAGTCATTCGACCAAGGACCAACGAGAAAGGAAAAGCCAAGGGTGAAGTGGTGACTGGAGTATAAATTAAAAAATATTTACCTGCCTTAAAAACAGGGCGGGCCGTGGACTGATCACACTACAGAAGAAAGGAATTTATCAGGTAAGCATAAATTATGTTTTCTTCTGTTAAGTGTGATCAGTCCACGGGTCATCATTACTTCTGGGATACCAATACCAAAGCAAAAGTACACGGATGACGGGAGGGATAGGCAGGCTCTTTATACAGAAGGAACCACTGCCTGAAGAACCTTTCTCCCAAAAATAGCCTCCGATGAAGCAAAAGTGTCAAATTTGTAAAATTTGGAAAAAGTATGAAGCGAAGACCAAGTTGCAGCCTTGCAAATCTGTTCAACAGAGGCCTCATTCTTGAAGGCCCAAGTGGAAGCCACAGCTCTAGTAGAATGAGCTGTAATTCTTTCAGGAGGCTGCTGTCCAGCAGTCTCATAAGCTAAACGAATTATGCTACGAAGCCAAAAAGAAAGAGAGGTAGCGGAAGCTTTTTGACCTCTCCTCTGCCCAGAGTAAATGACAAACAGAGAAGACGTTTGTCGAAATTCCTTAGTTGCCTGTAAGTAAAATTTTAGAGCACGGACTACATCCAGGTTGTGCAGTAGACGTTCCTTCTTTGAAGAAGGATTTGGGCATAAAGAAGGAACAACAATCTCTTGATTGATATTCCTGTTAGTAACTACCTTAGGTAAGAACCCAGGTTTAGTACGCAGGACTACCTTATCCGAATGAAAAATCAAATAAGGAGAATCACAATGTAAGGCTGATAATTCAGAGACTCTTCGAGCCGAGGAAATAGCCATTAAAAATAGAACTTTCCAAGATAACAACTTTATATCAATGGAATGAAGGGGTTCAAACGGAACGCCCTGTAAAACATTAAGAACAAGGTTTAAACTCCATGGTGGAGCAACAGTTTTAAACACAGGCTTAATTCTGGCCAAAGCCTGACAAAAAGCCTGGACGTCAGGAACTTCTGACAGACGTTTGTGTAACAGAATGGACAGAGCTGAGATCTGTCCCTTTAATGAACTAGCAGATAAACCCTTTTCTAAACCTTCTTGTAGAAAAGACAATATCCTAGAAATCCTAACCTTACTCCAAGAGTAACCTTTGGATTCACACCAATATAGGTATTTACGCCATATCTTATGGTAAATCTTTCTGGTAACAGGTTTCCTAGCCTGTATTAAGGTATCAATAACTGACTCAGAAAATCCACGTCTTGATAAAATCAAGCGTTCAATTTCCAAGCAGTCAGCTTCAGAGAAGTTAGATTTTGATGTTTGAAGGGACCCTGTATCAGAAGGTCCTGTTTCAGAGGTAGAGACCAAGGTGGACAGGATGACATGTCCACCAGGTCTGCATACCAAGTCCTGCGTGGCCACGCAGGTGCTATTAGAATCACTGATGCTCTCTCTTGTTTGATTCTGGCAATCAATCGAGGAAGCAACGGGAAGGGTGGAAACACGTAAGCCATCCTGAAGTCCCAAGGTGCTGTCAGAGCATCTATCAGGACTGCTCCTGGATCCCTGGATCTGGACCCGTAACGAGGAAGCTTGGCGTTCTGTCGAGACGCCATGAGATCTATCTCTGGTTTGCCCCAACGTTGAAGTATTTGGGCAAAGACCTCCGGATGAAGTTCCCACTCCCCCGGATGAAAAGTCTGACGACTTAAGAAATCCGCCTCCCAGTTCTCCACTCCCGGGATGTGGATTGCTGACAGGTGGCAAGAGTGAGACTCTGCCCAGCAAATTATCTTTGATACTTCCATCATAGCTAGGGAGCTTCTTGTCCCTCCCTGATGGTTGATGTAAGCTACAGTCGTGATGTTGTCCGACTGAAACCTGATGAACCCCCGAGTTGTCAACTGGGGCCAAGCCAGGAGGGCATTGAGAACTGCTCTCAATTCCAGAATGTTTATTGGCAGGAGACTCTCCTCCTGACTCCATTGTCCCTGAGCCTTCAGAGAATTCCAGACGGCACCCCAACCTAGAAGGCTGGCGACTGTTGTTACAATTGTCCAGTCTGGTCTGCTGAATGGCATCCCCCTGGACAGATGTGGCCGAGAAAGCCACCATAGAAGAGAATTTCTGGTCTCTTGATCCAGATTCAGAGAAGGGGATAAGTCTGAGTAATCCCCATTCCACTGACTTAGCATGCACAGTTGCAGTGGTCTGAGGTGTAAGCGTGCAAAGGGTACTATGTCCATTGCCGCTACCATTAAGCCGATTACCTCCATGCATTGAGCCACTGACGGGTGTTGAATGGAATGAAGGGTGCGGCAAGCACTTTGAAGTCTTGTTAGCCTGTCCTCTGTCAGGTAAATCTTCATTTCTACAGAATCTATAAGAGTCCCCAGGAAGGGAACTCTCGTGAGTGGAACGAGTGAACTTTTCTTTTCGTTCACCTTCCATCCATGTGACCTTAGAAATGCCAGCACTAACTCTGTATGAGACTTGGCAGTTTGAAAGCTTGAAGCTTGTATCAGAATGTCGTCTAGGTATGGAGCTACCGAGATTCCCCGCGGTCTTAGTACCGCCAGAAGAGCACCCAGAACCTTCATTCTTGGAGCTGTAGCCAATCCGAATGGAAGAGCCACAAACTGGTAATGCCTGTCTAGGAAGGCAAACCTTAGGTACCGATAATGATCTTTGTGAATCGGTATGTGAAGGTAAGCATCTTTTAAATCTACAGTGGTCATGTATTGACCCTCTTGGATCATAGGTAAAATTGTCCGAATAGTCTCCATCTTGAACGATGGAACTCTTAGGAATTTGTTTAGGATCTTTAAGTCCAGGATTGGTCTGAAAGTTCCCTCTTTTTTGGGAACCACAAACAGATTTGAGTAAAACCCCTGTCCCTGTTCCGATCGTGGAACTGGATGGATTACTCCCATTAACAAGAGCTCTTGTACGCAGCGTAGAAACGCCTCTTTCTTTGTCTGGATTGTTGACAATCTTGACAGATGAAATCTCTCTCTTGGAGGAGAGTATTTGAAGTCCAGAAGGTATCCCTGAGATATTATCTCTAGCGCCCAGGGATCCTGAACATCTCTTGCCCAAGCCTGGGCGAAGAGAGAAAGTCTGCCCCCCACTAGATCCGATCCCGGATCGGGGGCCCTCAATTCATGCTGTTTTAGGGGCAGCAGCAGGTTTCCTAGTCTGCTTGCCCTTGTTCCAGGACTGGTTAGGTTTCCAGCCTTGTCTGTAGCGAGCAACAGCTCCTTCCTGTTTTGGTGCAGAGGAAGTTGATGCTGTTCCTGCTTTGAAATTACGAAAGGAACGAAAATTAGACTGTCTAGTCTTGGCTTTGGCTTTGTCCTGAGGCAGGGCATGGCCTTTACCTCCTGTAATGTCAGCGATAATCTCTTTCAACCCGGGCCCGAATAAGGTCTGCCCTTTGAAAGGTATATTAAGCAATTTAGACTTAGAAGTAACATCAGCTGACCAGGATTTTAGCCACAGCGCCCTGCGTGCCTGAATGGCGAATCCTGAATTCTTCGCCGTAAGTTTAGTAAGATGTACTACGGCCTCTGAAATGAATGAATTAGCTAGTTTAAGGACTCTAAGCCTGTCCGTAATGTCGTCCAGAGTAGCTGAACCAATGTTCTCTTCCAGAGACTCAATCCAGAATGCCGCTGCAGCCGTGATCGGCGCAATGCATGCAAGGGGTTGCAATATAAAACCTTGTTGAACAAACATTTTCTTAAGGTAACCCTCTAACTTTTTATCCATTGGATCTGAAAAAGCACAGCTATCCTCTACCGGGATAGTGGTACGCTTAGCTAAGGTAGAAACTGCTCCCTCCACCTTAGGGACTGTTTGCCATAAGTCCCTTGTGGTGGCGTCTATTGGAAACATTTTTCTAAATATCGGAGGGGGTGAGAACGGCACACCGGGTCTATCCCACTCCTTAGTAACAATTTCAGTAAGTCTCTTAGGTATAGGAAAAACCTCAGTACTCGTCGGTACCGCAAAATATTTATCCAACTTACACATTTTCTCTGGTATTGCAACTGTGTTACAATCATTCAGAGCCGCTAACACCTCCCCTAGTAATACACGGAGGTTTTCCAGTTTAAATTTAAAATTTGAAATATCTGAATCCAGTCTGTTTGGATCAGAACCGTCACCCACAGAATGAAGCTCTCCGTCCTCATGTTCTGCCACCTGTGACGCAGTGTCTGACATGGCCCTAATATTATCAGCGCACTCTGTTCTCACCCCAGAGTGATCACGCTTACCTCTTAGTTCTGGTAATTTAGCCAAAACCTCAGTCATAACAGTAGCCATATCCTGTAATGTGATTTGTAATGGCCGCCCAGATGTACTCGGCGCTACAATATCACGCACCTCCCTCTGAGCGGGAGATGTAGGTACTGACACGTGAGGCGAGTTAGTCGGCATAACTCTCCCCTCGTTGTTTGGTGAAATTTGTTCAATTTGTACAGATTGACTTTTATTTAAAGTAGCATCAATACAGTTAGTACATAAATTTCTATTGGGCTCCACTTTGGCATTGCAACAAATGACACAGGTATCATCCTCTGAATCAGACATGTTTAACACACTAGCAAATAAACTTGCAACTTGGAAATACAATTCAATTAGAATAATATTAAAACGTACTGTGCCTTTAAGAAGCACAGAAGATCTATGACAGTTGAAAATTAATAAATTGAAACAGTTATAGCCTCAATCCTTGTAAACAACACAACTTTAGCAAAGGTTTAATCCCATTAGCAAAGATAACAAATTCTGAAAGCAGGAAACAAATTACAGAATAAACGTTTTTTATCTCAGTCAAACTATAATTCTCACAGCTCTGCTGAGAGAAATTACCTCCCTCAAAATAAGTTTTGAAGACCCCTGAGCTCTGTAGAGATGAACCGGATCATGCAGGGAATACAATGAGTTGCTGACTGAAATATTTGATGCATAGTAAAAGCGCCAAAAAACGGCCCCTCCCCCTCACACACAGCAGTGAGGGAGAACAGAAACTGTCAGAAAAACAGATTAAGCAACTGCCAAGTGGAAAAAATAGTGCCCAAACATTTATTCACACAGTACCTCAGCAAATGAAAACGATTTTACATTCCAGCAAAAACGTTAAACATAATCTCTAGTTATTAAACAGCTTTATGTATTTCTTACAGTGTAATTCTAGTGAAGTACCATTCCCCAGAATACTGAAGTGTAAAGTATACATACATGACATTATATCGGTATGGCAGGATTTTCTCATCAATTCCATTGTCAGAAAATAAAAACTGCTACATACCTCTATGCAGATTCATCTGCCCGCTGTCCCCTGATCTGAAGTTTACCTCACTCCTCAGATGGCCGAGAACAGCAATATGATCTTAACTACTCCGGCTAAAATCATAGCAAAACTCTGGTAGATTCTTCTTCAAACTCTGCCAGAGAGGTAATAACACACTCCGGTGCTATTTTAAAATAACAAACTTTTGATTGAAGATATAAAACTAAGTATAATCACCATAGTCCTCTCACACATCCTATCTAGTCGTTGGGTGCAAGAGAATGACTGGGAGTGACGTAGAGGGGAGGAGCTATATGCAGCTCTGCTGGGTGAATCCTCTTGCACTTCCTGTTGGGGAGGAGTAATATCCCAGAAGTAATGATGACCCGTGGACTGATCACACTTAACAGAAGAAATGGAAAATTGTAAAGAAAACTCTGAGTATGCATTGTGAGATATTAAAAGCACCTCACATGGGAAGTGTTTACATGTGTTTTTAGAACCTGTAGCATGTGTGTCTAGTCAGCAGTATGAGCCCTATTTTACACCATGCACTCTAACCCACAACAGCCCACAACCCCAAATACTCACTGGTTTGATTTTATATTACAAAAACAAAAATATTAACAACAATACCTTTTGAACAACAAAAACAGTGCACAATATTGAATAAGATTTTTCTCATCATTCATACAGAAATGTAACAGTACGCCATTCAAGCATATCTGACTTCGGGTAATAATGTGTAGGGCAATGTGCGTTACACACAACCAGGCTAGAAAAAGAGACATAGAAAAGACAAATACTTTCCAGGGGTAAGTTTCAAATGCACGAGAGTGGATAAAAATAATCAGACAGAAATATCACAGGCTATAATTATGCAGCCACCAAGGAGATATTAAGCGTTACATAGCAGATCGTTCTGTTTAACATCCTGGAGCGTAAATTTGAGACTGAAAAGTAACAGGTCTCTTAGCGGATATATATCGGATTGCAACTCAACCAATTCCCGTGGCTACCCAAGCCGTTTTCTGTCCCCACTGGTAATACTTGTCATAGGAGCAATAACATGACAAATCTTGCAGGACTGCATCTAGCCGATTCCCTATTTGAGATCCCACAGTCATGCCATGTATCGGTATAGCATCAGGATCTGTGTTAGATCGAGCATGCTTGAAGGCTGACTCCCAGCCAACTGATGTGTAATGTCCCGAGTCAGGAGTTATGTATATCTGGATGCCAGTATTAGAATTCATGTCCGTGTAGGCCAGCAGCATGTCGAGTTTGGAGGTGAGTATCTGGGGTGAGGCAGACCCAGTCAGCATCTTAGCGGCAAGGTTCCCTACATACCGGGCAAGAGTGGCGCTCTCCCGCGGTGAGGAGCGTCTAGCAGTTCCCTCAGGGTCGCTCATCATCACAGCAGATGAGTACAGCGGAGATAATACCCCCTCCTCTTGGCATGTCGCTAATTGATCCAAGGCAGGAACGGGCAAGTCGTCTCTTGTAATAGCTCTAGATCTATTTGAGTCGTATGGGTTTCTATCTGGAGGGCAAGTTTGCGTATGCACCAGCTCACTATGTGTAAAATTAGGTTTCACAGCGGCATGAACCGCTTCATGCAGCTTCTTATAACTCACAAGTAAGCGATCCAATGAAGGCTGGAAAATTGCCAGTATCTGCACTGCCACATTGCCTTCCGACTCCATTTTCTGTAATGGCGGGCCCACAGTTCAATATGCACAAAGTCCTTCGTGAGGTCTGGTTTATTCCAATGACTTCCGTGGAAGAAAAGATCGAGTTATTTCTATCTGCCTGATGTTCCGGGACAGCTTGCCTGTCAAGGGAGACGCAGATGGCATAGAATGATGACTGTAAAGTGTATATTAGAAGAAGAGTTCTTCAGAGCAACAAAGGCTCGCAGCCATCTTCTAGAGCCGCCCACCGGAAGTCTACTGAACAGTTTTTATTCAAATAAAGAAATCTATAATCCTCCATCACCAATTATCTTGGAGAAATTAAGATCTTCAATTCAGCAAACACTTGAAAACGGAGGCTAAAAAACATAATTTATGTAAGAACTTACCTGATAAATTCATTTCTTTCATATTAGCAAGAGTCCATGAGCTAGTGACTTATGGGATATACATTCCTACCAGGAGGGGCAAAGTTTCCCAAACCTTAAAATGCCTATAAATACACCCCTCACCACACCCACAATTCAGTTTAACGAATAGCCATGAAGTGGGGTGATAAGAAAGGAGCGAAAGCATCAAAAAAATAAGGAATTGGAATAATTGTGCTTTATACAAAAAAATCAAATCCACCACAAAAAAGGGTGGGCCTCATGGACTCTTGCTAATATGAAAGAAATGAATTTATCAGGTAAGTTCTTACATAAATTATGTTTTCTTTCATGTAATTAGCAAGAGTCCAGGAGCTAGTGACGTATGGGATAATAAATACCCAAGATGTGGAACTTCCACGCAAGAGTCACTAGAGAGGGAGGGATAAAATAAAGACAGCCAATTCCGCTGAAAAATTAATCCACTACCCAAATCAAAAAAGTTTCAATTTTTATAATGAAAAAAACTGAAATTATAAGCAGAAGAATCAAACTGAGACAGCTGCCTGAAGTACCATTCTACCAAAACTGCTTCTAAAGAAGAGAAAACATCAAAATGGTAGAACATAGTAAAAGTATGCAAAGAAGACCAAGTCATTGCTTTGCAAATCTGATCAACAGAAGCTTCATTCTTAAAAAGCCCAGGAAGTAGAAACTTACCTAGTAGAATGAGCCGTAATCCTCTGAGGCGGGAATCCACCCGACTCCAAATAAGCATGATGAAACAAAAGTTTAAGCAAGATGCCAAATAAATGGCAGAAGCTTTTTGACCTTCCTAAAACCAGAAAAGATAAAAAATAGACTAGAAGTCTATCTGAAATCTGAATAGCTTCAACATAGAATTTCAAAAACTCTTACCATATCCAAAGAAAGTAAGAATCTCATCAAAGAAGTCTTAGGAAAACAATAATTCCTCCCTAATGTTTGTTAGAATTTACAACTTTAGGTAAGAATTGAAATGAGGACAGCAAAAACCACCTTATCCTGATGAAAAAAAATAGAAAAAAGAGATTCACAAGAAAGAACAGATAATTCAAAAACTGTTCTAGCTGAAGAGATGTCCAAAAAGAACAATACTTTCCATGAAAGTAATTAATGTCCAGAGCAAGCATATGCTCAAATAGAAGAGCCTGAAAAACCTTCAGAACCCAAGACTCCAAGGAGGAGAAATTGGCTTAATGACAGGTTTGATACGAATCAAAACCTGAACAAAATGATAAATATCAGGAAGTAACACTGCCTTATCCTGATGAAAAATCAGAAAAGGATATTCACAAAAAAGAGCAGATAACTCAAAAACTCTTCTAGCAGAAGAAATAACCAAAAGGAACAATACTTTTCCAAGAAAGTAATTTAATGTTCAGAAAATGCATAGTTTCAAACGGAGGAGCCTGTAAAGCCCTCAGCACCAAATTGAGACTCCAAAAAGAGGAGAGATTGAATTAATGACAGGCTTGATACGGACAAAAGCCTGTACAAAACAATGAATATCAGGATGATTAGCAATCTTTCTGTGAAAAAAGAACAGAAAGAGTAGAGATTTGTCCAAACAAAGAACTGAAGACAAAACCTTATCCAAACCAACCTGAAAAAACAATAAAATTATATGAATTTTAAAAGAATGCCAAGAAAAGTAGGTCTTCCAGACTCAATAATAAATCTTTCTAGAGACAGATTTACGAGCCTGAAACATAGTATTAATCAATGAGTCAGAAAAACCTCTATGACTAAAAACCAAGCGTTCAATCTCCATCCCTTCAAATTTAATGATTTGAGATCCTGATGGAAAAAATGGGCCTTGAGAAAGAAGGTCTGGTTTAAACGGAAGTGTCCAAGGTTGGCAACTGGCCATCCGAATGAGATCCGCATACCAAAACCTAAGAGGCCATGCTGGAGCCACCAGCATAACAAACAAATACTCCATAAGAATTTTGGAAATCACTTTGGAAGAAGAACTAGGGTAAGAGAGACCATTCTCCCGGAAGTAAAGCTTGATTAACAGAGATAATCCGCTTCCCAAATATCTATACCTGGGAAACCCCCCCACAGAATTTAGATAGGAGCTGGATTTAGCCCAAGCTAATATCCGAGACACTTCTGTCACAGCCTAAGGACTGATAGTCCTACCCTGATGATTGACATACACCATAGTTGTGATATTGTCTAAAAAACAATAAACGTCTCTTCTTCAAAAAGAAACTAACTGAAAAACTCTGAGAAAGCACGGAGTTCTAAAATATCAAATGGTAATCTCGCCTCCTGAGATTTCCAAACCCCTTGTACTGACAGAGATCCTCAGACAGCCTCCCAACCAAAAAGACTCACATCTGTAGAGATCATGGTCCAGGTTGAAAGAAACAAAGAGACCTGTAGAACTAAATGATGGTGATCTTAACCACCAAATC
Source organism: Bombina bombina (assembly GCF_027579735.1). Taxonomy (NCBI): domain Eukaryota; kingdom Metazoa; phylum Chordata; class Amphibia; order Anura; family Bombinatoridae; genus Bombina; species Bombina bombina. Next base: position 1,101,136,251 of record NC_069504.1, on the reverse strand, counting down.
AAGAGAGATAAATATTAGGATTCGAAGATTTAAAATGCGAAATCCTAGAATCCCTGCACCATAATTCAGCATAAAAAACTGGAAAGGTTCTTTCTATTGAAAATGAGCAAAGGGAATTGAATCCAATGCTGTGGCCATAAGACCTAAAACTTCTATGCATATATAGCAACTGAAGGAAATAATAGAGACTAAAGGTACCGACAGACGGAACACAATAAAATTGTCCCTTGTCTGATAGAGACAAAGACAGTGACACAAACTATCTGGAAACCTAAAAAAGGTGACCCTTGTGTGAGGAATCAAGAGCTTTTGAAAAAAAGATCCTCTAACTATGTCCTGGAAGAACAAAGTGAATCATATGAGATTCCGCATCCTCAGAAAATAATCTGAATGAAAGCAGAAAAATGAAAATATGCATTTATTGTATCTAATGAAAACAAATAATGCTTTCACTGACCAAAAAAAGGCAGAATAGTTTGAATAAAACTCCTTTCTAAAAATGGAACTGGAAGAAATACCCCAGAAGATTCCAGGTCTGAGCAGCGCTTGAACCCCACGGGTGATCAGCCATGCTTCAACATTACCCAAAATATATAGGACCGAAACACACTTAAAGAAAGTGTTAGCCTTACTGGAACAAAATCAAAGAAATTTGGACCGAATAGAACCAAATAAATTTCAAAAAAGTCTTAACCTGCCCCTTGCCAGCCAAGCTGGAATACGGCACGTACATCGCAATTTTAGGGAGCTGATTTCGAACTGAAAAATTTCCAATTAAAAACATGTTACTTGGGAATGAATTCAGGAATTCGTTCCTTAATAAGAACAACCAAACTAGTATAAGCTTAAAGTTTTAGTCTTAGAACTCAATCTTGAAGCACAGAGTAAAAGTTAAGAATTGAATCCAATTATAAAACAAATAATTGATTATCTTAGAACAAATGAAATATGGATTTTTAGAAATCACAAAATTGAATTGTGGGTGTGGTGAGGGGTGTATTTATAGGCATTTTAAGGTTTGGGAAACTTTGCCCCTCCTGTTAGGAATGTATATCCCATACGTCACTAGCTCATGGACTCTTGCTAATTACATGAAAGAAAGGAGGAGGACGGTTGTGTATATTTTAAAAAAACAGGAGCTTCTGAACTTTTGAAATGAAGATGCTTTACAACCCAAAGCAGGTGGGGGAGGGGGGGGGGGTATCTGCATAACCAATAATACAGACTCTTAGCTCCATGCTAGGCTGTGACCGCAATATCATGTATGCATTTCATCTTACAATTCTAAAATCTACTTCTATTATCAAATGTAATTCATATCTTGTTTTAGAGCAGGTAGGTAGCCTCATGAGCGTACATGTGTCTAGAGCACTAAAAGAATAGAAATTAAAAACTTTTTTTGTTTGAAGTTGCTTTTAAATTCACACCAGTAGTTCATTTCTTACAAATGACTGTTGCAAGGACAGAGAAACACCACAAGATAATAAAGGTTTGAATTTTTTTATTTGTAAATGACATCACTTGAAATAATGACCGTATGATTTCAAACTTGACAAAATACATAAAAGATATGCAGGTTAAATTGTTTAAACAGCATTACTTTTCAATTTGATTTTAATAATCCAGATGCAATAAGCCAGACCAAAAATAATACTTGTGACGTTTTCTCTAGTGAGAACACGCTGCATATATTTTATAAATGCCAAATAAAATTAACTGACATTCTTTAAAAGTACCATAGTATCTGAGCAGTGAAAATCAAAGGAAACTATAAAAAAAATAATTATATTTAGAGCATTTGTAGAATTGGATTGGGAATTGCATATTATGTCAAAGGATTACAAATACATTTCTTACAGTTTAGAACAGAAAAAAGGGGGGGGGGGGGGAGCATGCAATGCATAGACAAATGTGCTGCAGGCATTTCAGTCCCAAAAGATTTACTGTTGGTTTTAGATATATTATTGTGAACCAGTGATGGATTTTAATACTTACATGCAAGTTACTTATAGTATAACATTTGCTTTTGTATCCAAAATGACTACACCTTTGTCCTCTCGCCAATCAATGGTTCTTTCAAGGCATTGTTTTTCTCAATATCAAAGACAACTAATCTGTGTTCCAAATGCAACAATAAATGTGATCATAATCTTAAAATAATTTGACAAAACAAATGCTCTAATTGGTTATTATTTTTTAAGACTAGTGTCCTATGCAAAATATTTTTAACCCTCGTAAAAAAGGTTAAACACCAAGCTAATGTCCTGGCAAGGAGAATGACATTGACTCATACTGTCAATAGTATAAAAGAATGTTCAATTCTAGAGATTTATTAAATCACAGCAACAAACTACTGTAGAATATGGTCTGTTCCTATTCGTATTTTACGTATGCAGTCATTTTTAGTATTAGTACTGTAAATCAGTATTTGTTATAGCTTCCTCTACAAATGTATTTTAAAAAGGACAATAGCATTTCATGCACCGAACAGAGAGCATTCAATCTAGTAATCTAATAACCCCCCCCCCCCTCCACACACAAAAACCCCACCAAAACACGATTTTCTGTGCAGATACACAAGCTGCACTGCCACTGAATTTTGGGTTTCTATGGAAGCTTAACAGTTTCAGTGCTGGTGTATAATGTATAGTTTTATTTCAGTTTGTTATACACTTAACTGTCACTTTCATTCTCTTTTATATAGGAGCACGTGTGTTAACTAAGCCTCTACATAAATTGGCACTGTGAATGAATAAACTATTAATAATTTACTTGTAGAACACCAATTTTTTTTTTAAAAAGCTAGAAAAAAAAACCCCAACAAAAAACATTACAGTGTAATGCTACTGAATTGATAAGTTTGTTGTTCATTAAAAATAGCTCAACAAATATGGCCTAGTTTCCAATGAAGTGGTCAAGTTTGGAAGCTGGTGGTAACATAAAAATTCTCCATAGACTTCAATGGAGATGATAGTTTTTACCACCAGTTTTCAAACTTTCCCACCTCAATGGAAGCTAGGCCTATGGCAGTAATGAGATACATCCAGACTAATTAAATGGACAGTAAACACCTTGAAATGTTATATAAAATGTTTAATTATGAGTAATAAAAACAACTTTGCAATATATTTATTATTTATTTTGCCTCATTTTCATGTACATTAACTTTGAAAATGGAGCCATTTCTAATTCTCAGATAAATGCAAAACACAGCATTTTATACTAACTTTATGACTGTGATTAGCCTTGTTGTCTGTGGACTAAAGCCCTGATTGGCTCCTCCAAATAAGGCAAATGGTGGTTGGAGTTTAGCTACTGAAAAATAATTGCATTAAAAAATTATGTTGATTTGTTTTAAATACTTGGCTGATATGTTATTCTATAACAACTGTCTTGTAATTACATAAATTACAAATAGTTTAAAGTCCCAAATTCTCAGTTTTAATCTACTCAGCACATGAAACACATTAGTCACTTATGGGTCATTTTAATCATTTCATTACCAAAATGAAGATATTTGTCAGGCATAAAAAAATCTAATCATTCTAATAATTTTCTAAGGTATAAAATAATTGTACAGAGAAGCAATGCCTAAAACAGTTTATTTCATAGCATACAAGTTTAAAGGGACATTAAAAATAATACACATATATTATTTATAAAATCGAACACTAGTTACACTTTTTTGCATGATAAAGTGTAAGTTGTACCTTTTAAAACTCAAATGAAGAGCATTTTTTGGTACAGTTTGATCAGTGGTTGATAACGATAGGAAAAAAATCTCAAAATACGGATTTTTGTTTACAAAAATAATTTTAAAATGCTTCTTTTGATGCAACAAAAAACATTTTTTTTGTTTTTTTTACAAACAAACATTACCTCAAAAGAGATGTCATTCACAGCTTCTGCACTGTAATACTGTGTGGTACCTTGCAGGTAGTTACAGTTTGATCAACAGTAAACAATTTGATAGTCCCTTAAAGAGACATGAAACTAGACTGTCCCTTTAAGCTGCCCTTTCAGGGAATTCTAAAATATATTGATCGATGTTTCTGATGATTCCCACATACTGATATTGATAAGATTATATCAGGTAATATTATTCTGTTTTATTAAAGGGACAGTAAAGTCAAAAATAAACTTAAATAGATTAGAGAGAAAATTAAGTTTTAAACAACTTTCCCATATATACTTCTAATTATCAATTTTGATTAGTTCATTCGTCATCCTTGAAGAGTAATCCTAAGTGAGCTCAAGAGCGTGCACGTCTCTCTAGCCAGCAGTAGCGGTTTGCAACAATTTTTTTAGCAATGATATACATAGTTGCAAACACTGCTGCCATAGACTGCTAAAGACAAGTACATGCTGCTAAGCTCCTATCAGCATACCCGGGTTTAATCATCATAGAACACAGAGAAAAAAAACAAATTATGCTTACCTGAAAATGTTCTTTTCATCTGATGGGAAGAGTCAACAGCTGCATTCATTACTTTTGGGAAATATAGAACCTGGCCACCAGGAGGAGGCAAAGACACCCCAGCCATACCTCCCCCACTTCCCTTACCCCCCAGTCATTCTGCCAAGGGAACAAGGAACAGTAGGAGAAATAGGGTGAAAAAAAGGTGCCAGAAGAACAAAAAATTACCACCGCCTCAGATAAAAACAAGGGAGCTGTGGACTCTTCCCGTCAGAAGAAAAGAAAATCATCAGGTAAGCATAATTTATGTTTTTCTTCTTAAACGGGAAGAGTCCAAAGCTGCATTCATTACTTTTGGGAAAACAATACCCAAGCTAGAGGACACTGAATGCAAACAACGGGTGGGTACAAAATGTAGCCCCTTCAAAAGGGTGAAAAAAAGGTGCCAGATGAACAAAAAATTACCGCCGCCTCATAGATAAAAACACTGAATGCAAACAACGGGTGGATACAAAATGCGGCCCCTTCGAAAGGCACCACAGCCTGAAATTACCTGACACCCTATAAAAATATAGACATGGGTGAAAACCCGAAGCCCAGGTAACTGCACATTAGTTACACCGCCAGCAAAGCCAAACTAGAGACCACCAGAGTCCGTCAAGTCCAAAAAGCCTCAGAGGAGTCAACCTCGCGGGTCACAACTCCCAAAAAAAAGGTACCCGGCCAAAAGACAAGAACAGATTCCCAGAAAAAGTCCAAAGGATCATTCCACATGGCTCAACAAGCATAGAAGAACCCAAGGTTGTCTTACAATAGTAGCGCCCAGGGAGACAAACTCCCTAGAAACACAAGGACTGATAAAAAAAGAGATCCATACACAGGGAAAACACATCCTAAAGGACTCGAGGGACACTCCCTGATCCAGTCACATACCCTAAGGTACTCCAGAAAAACAAGTGCTCCCTGATGCCTCGTATCAGATGGAAACCTGCAGCTAGCTATCCCAGCAGCTAGAAGTCTCTCTCCAACAGAACACCAAACTGCCTGAACAGGAACTCTCAATGACCAGCTTCTAGGTAGGAACGCCGACTCAGCCATCACGAACCCCAACCACCGAAAGGCGTTGTAAGCCTGCTAGCACACCGTCAAAGTGCAACTATCTGTAGTTGGTTTAGAACTGATAACCTTCCAAAAACTCACAGCCCTCCGAAGACCGGGCTCCATGAGCGTCACAGCCCAGTACCAGACGCCAGTAGAAAAGGGAAGGACATCAAAAGTCCTCCCACCAAATGGGAGGACCAACTCTGGTAGAAAAAAACACAATCAACACTACATAGGTAACTGATCCCCGAGCTTCCCTCCAGGTTAATGGTCCCAGCCCAAAGCTAGTTAAATACCGAAGACCAGACCTCTGGAAGAGAAAGGAAGCGTCAACGAGGAACAAAGCCCCTGGATAGACCTCTGACCGCTATTACAAACGGCATTCCACCATGATTCAGAGAAGCAGTGTACACGGGTATGAGACCCCCTACATCTATATATCAGATCCAACATTCAGTAGGAGCCCCACAGGGACCAAACCCTCAGCCTCCTGCTGCAGGAACGGAGGGACCAGACACTACATTGCATCCCCCTTTCCAGGATTCTGAAGACGCAAGAAGGGAAAGGACCCTTATAAGGCAGGAACAAACGACCCCACAGATCGCAATATAAAGCTGTGTTAGGCAAGGATAATTGTAGGACTTGTCTGATAAAGAGTACATAACCATAGCTGGAGATGAGCTCTTGACCTACAGCTTCCAAGGAAACAGTCTACCACTAAGTCAATGTGGGACACCACAATGCTAAGGTAACTCCAAACCAGGAGAACCCCACCCTCGCTCTAGAAGAGAAGGGAAAAAAACACGGAAAACACCCTACCATAGTGGCGAGAATCCTCGGCCATAACTTCAACCCAGTTGAAGACACCTGGAGTCTACAAGAACATCAAATGCGCCAGAAGACCAATGGGGACCCGTCAGGAAGACCTAGAGCCTAAGCTACAGGCAGATAAGCATCTCCCCGGTAACAAGCCCAGCCCCCTCAGAAAAGTACCCAGGACTGCAACACCTAAGGCGATACCGAACCGTCCACCCCCTCTAGGGAGAGACATGGACCTAGGCCAGGGTCCTCAAAAAACGGAATCAATCTAAAGATCTAACTTCCCGAGGAACCCTAAGTTGCCTCCTACGATTAGGAGCGCACCATCTAAAGTCTGAAGACTTGGCGATCCAGCAACAGCCTCAAACCCAGGAGTCTGAAAGAGCTCCTGAACAGTTGAAAAATTTTGCACTCAGTGCGCACTTGGATCGCAAGGAAAATATCGTAGACAAGCAATAACACGTGTTACACACACTGGCAATGTAGCAACCAACACCCAAAAGGTGAATGAGAACTCTTGACTTTGCTCATCATCCCAGAGAGTTAGACTTAAGGCACCCTCCACGAAGTCCCAACAGAACATCGAGGATAAATGGTCAACTACCTGACCCCAGAAGTGCGACCGTCTAAGACCGACCTCGACTCTTCTCTGGTAAGCCCAAGGCTAAAGTTAGAATGAGGACGTTCTCAGGGGAAGAGAGTACTCTAGAATGGCAATCGGAAAATAACTGATGAGCATTGATAACCCGGGCCATTTCATATTCATCACAAGACACATTCTCAGTATCGGAGCCGTCCGTGTCCAACATATCAGAATCCTCCATAATCTTGGGATTACAAAAATTACGAAAACTAACTGGCACCTTTTTAACATCCCCAATGGCTGGGGCACTCGCCACCTCCTGAGAACCAGACAACCCAAGAGCTAGAGTCTCTGTCACTCACAGTCAGCATACGGAAGTAAGAAACAACGTATCCGCACCCATCACAAGGTGCACCGTGCCAGTCACCGTCAGCAAATTAAGGCCGTTATGTTCCATAAAAGCCGTGAGCCTAGGCATTGCTACACATTTGCAGATAAAACCATATAACAAACATTATTAAAGTCCCCCCTGTTCAATAACCCCCCTCAGGAGATATTAACCCATGATTCCACTGGGACCCTACATTGTTTTGTTAACATTCACATATCGAAATAAAAAGAAACAATCTTACCGGAATCTACGCCATGGAACAAGAAAACGGCCCTTCAAGTGTGACAGATAGTAGCCTCGCTTCTGACATGGACTTATGAAGTAAAAGTAGGTAGCGAAACTCGTCAACGCTGATTACCAAGGAGCTGTTAATGAGTCGGGATGGGTTCGCAGGAAAACTCTCCCTGCATCTCCGGACTCTAACTTTCATCCATGCTCTTACTGAGAGGCTGATAGGATTACTTAAAACACCAGTCCTATTGCGAAGAGTACTACACTCTATAAGAGACTAGCTCGAACTTCTGACACTTCTCTGACAAGCTCCTGTGGCGAAAGACAAAGAATGACTGGTGGATGAGGGAAGTGGGGGAGGTATTTAAGCCTTTGGCTGGGGTATCTTTGCCTCCTCCTGGTGGCCAGATTCTGTATTTCCCAAAAGTAATGAATGCACCTGTGGACTCTTCCCGTTTAAGTTTAATTTTGACTTTACTGTCCCTTCAAATGGAATAAAAAGGCCCAGTTAATATATATTATTCCAACCCCCCCCCCCCACCAAAAAAAAAAAAAAATGCAGAAAGCTAGGGCAGCAAATTTAAAGGGATAAATAAATAGGTCTCATAACTCTATTTATAAAAATACTTTTTCTTTCGTTTGTATTTTTTTACTGTGTCTGGAACCCTATTTTTGTTACTACCTCAAACTCAGTGTGCATAAAATGGATAAAAATGAAAGTGGAAAGCATAAAAAAAAATATTAGCTGAAAGGGTGGAGAATTACAACAAAGAAATGCTTGCATATTCCTTACAAATATACTAAATTATAGACAACCTATTGCTTTAGATAATAATGAATATGAAATGCAGTCATTTCAGTAGAATTCGGTTAAATTAATATAGTAACTAAAGAAGTTTGTCACAGTTATAAAATAGTCAATACTCCAGTGAATCAGAGATAATACATTATAACAACAGGTTTTCATTTCATAAATGAAAAGAATAAAGACAATGATCAACTATATTCATGAGAGATAATGTATAAATATTAGGAAAGTGCAGTATTGCTAGTTCACATTTGCTGAATAAAAGGTAACCGTACGGGGTTATTTGCAATGGGAATGAACAATGAAAACTAATTATGTTTTAGCAATCAAAATAGAAATGTGTAGCTCCAATGTGGACAAAGACCTATAACTGAACCTTTCTATAAATACCTCTTTCAATGGAAGAGATCTCAAAGTTGCAATAGTGCACAATATTTGTGATTACAACGTTCCTCTTGCCTAAGAGTGAGTGTGTATAATATATGGCAGTATCTTCTGCCCAAGCAGAAACATGTATACAAACAAATCCAGTGTTCACTCTGTATATTCATTTGTGTGACCCAACTCATGTAGCTGGTCACAAAATAACATGAAATCATCTCGCATACAAAATATCAGACGAGTAATTTAAAAACTCAACAATTTACCAGTGTAAGATTTAAGGAAAAAAATAAATACACCATGAAAACTTAAGGTGCTAAAGGGTCTTCCCAAAAAAAAAACAAAAAAAAAACATTCTACAACAGAAAAGCATCACATATTTTAGTTACTGTCATATAAAACTTTATCGCTCTTCCACTGCTCACGTAACATACGTTTTACCTGAGTTGTAACTCAGCATGTGAAACGCTATCAAAATACTTAAAGAAAAGAAAATAAACCTTAAGAAAGAGGAGAAAAATCTCATGAACAGTTTTACTTGCACAATACCTTATATATAGATATAATTAACAGCTGATAAGAAAGGCTACATCTCAATACTCTGTGGTTTATTTTAATATAACTTAAGAAAATAGTCATTTCGGGTTTCTGAGGTATTTACACGATATGTCTACCTTACTCAACCTACCCACCTAAACGTAGCTGGTTCTTTCTTGGTAGCCACTTCAAGGTCACAATTGCAATTTCGCTAAGCTGAGTAACATAATAAAATATAAAGAATTTGGGTCAGTACAACAAATTTGACCCAGTTAGTGCGGCTTCTAGCTTAGCACGTTCGCCGATCAGGTAAGCTACCAACTAATACTCATGCACCTTACCGGAGGGCAGGAAGAGAAGGTGTTAGGCAGCATTCTACAGAACTGAAAAAAGAAACTAGTTAGATAGATAATACATTTTGATTTTCTTTTCTCTTCTTTAAAAAAAACTACAGCAGTATTTACACACAACACAAGAAAATACTCTATTGTACTAAATATCTGATTCAAATTTACTATATATCAAGTTGCCTTATGGCAACCACCAAGAGTCCATCTTGGTTCATCTCAGTGTTTTGCTACCATCAACAGTTCTTTGACCAAGGACTATTCTGCACATTGTCAGAAGCTTCTTCCAAAAGCAGTCTTTTACGGTTGTGTTACACCTCGACTCCTTTAATGAGTGATCCCTCCAAGACAATATTAAAATCTTCTAATGTCTGCAGCACTCTGACAAGGGAGTGAACGATCACGTTATCTCGTAGAAGAGCATTTTCCTCATACATCCGAGTGATGGCCGGGCATTCTGCCAGTAAAGGAATCCACTGGGCCAACAAATGATCCCTATAATAAAAATATGTAGTTAAACAGTCTGATGTACCTACAGTATTTAATGTAATCGCATGTGGAGATTTATTTTAATGATTAAAAGGCGCACATTTCTAACCTTAACGACAATAGCATTTTCTATTAGATTAGCATATATTCCCTTCTTAAGGACAAGAGTATATACCTAGCAACTTATACAAACGTTCACATTTAACTTTCGCCTGGCAATGGCAGCCAAAAGAACAATTTAAATGGATGTGGAAGGCAAAAACATTTTCTTTCATACAATAACAAAAAACAAAACTTACTTTACTTCTATTTTCAAATGAACTTTGTTCTCATGGTATTATTTGGTAAATAGCATACCTAGGTTTTCAACAAGGGATACCAAGAGAATAAAGTAAATTGGACAGGTTTTTATTTTATTTTTAAATTGTTTAATCTATCTAAAAAAAGAAAAACATTTTGTGTTTCGTGTCCCTTTAATAATATAAATTTATTCTTTGCCATGTACAAATATGAATTAGTAGATTTGCCCAATTCTGTTTGGCTGACAGGGAGGAACACAAACAATTCTACACCCACTTGGAGATGTTTAAACTACTACAAGGGTAAATTAATTTAAAAAGAAACAGCGTATGTGTTTTAAGGCTGTGCTTGCTTTAAAGCCGTTTCTATCTCATGCAGTTTCCCAAGATTATTACAAAAATTACCTTACAAGACAGCTTTACTATATCTTTTTCAGAAGTAGCGCTTACACTATTGATTTAATAGTTCAAAGCCCATGTGGAGTAAAAAGAAATTGCCTGAAGACAAAAATCTTGAGGTTTACTGGGCTTCAGAATCAAGTGAAGGGAAGCTGGATAAGCACCAACTCAATTTGAATATCTGATCACCTTTATATGATGTGGATCTGAACCTGCAGAAATATATTTTCCTTCTTGGTTTCCTCTCACATCCTATCACAATTAACACATGACTAGCAGGATTAGTGTTTAGAGGTTATCCGCCCCTGTCTAGAGCTCAAATGATTAATACATTAGGAATCCATATATCAAAAAACATAAATGATGACTTACCAGATAATTTCCTTCGATATAGGGAGAGTCCACAGCTGCATTCATTACTTGTGGGTAATGCATAAACTTTCCACCAGGAGGGGGCAAAGACACCCCAGCCAAAGGCGTCAATACCACCCCTAATTCCCTTATCCCCCAGTCATTCTTCCGAGGGAACAAGGAAAAGGAGGAGAAATATCAGGGTGAAAAAGGTGCCAGAAAAAAACTTAAATTTAGGGCCGCCCACCGGAGCGCATGGGCGGGAGCTTTGGACTCTCCCTGTATCGAAAGAAAATAAATTATCTGGTAAGTCATAATTTATGTTTTCCTTCTAAATACAGGGAGTCCACAGCTGCATTCATTACTTGTGGGAAATTATACCCAAGCTTCAGAGGACACTGAATGTTAACGGGAGGGTACAAATAAGAGGCGGCCCAACATAAGAGCACTGTAAGAAAACCAATCTCCCAAAGGCTTCCTTGACAGAAGCAAAAATAAAAAGAATAAGAATATTAGGAGGACCAAGCAGCTGCCCAACAATCAGAACCATAGGATCTCATGTCAGAGACCCAAAAATATGTCACTGTACTCGAACTGAGCCATAAACCTCTGGAGGAGGCTCGTGTCCCGCTGTCTCCCAGAACCAACGAAAAACACTCCTCCACCACCAAGAAGGAAGTTATCCGCTTCCAAAACCTTGCAATCCCCTTGCAAACACAGGAAAAAAAACGGTCAAATCTGATGAATAGACCGTAAGATTCCCCAAAAAAGGAAGAACCTCTTCCCATTTGGACAAGGATACGACAATCTTAGGGAGAAAAAAACTCGGATAGCCTTATTAGAAGGAAGACCACAATAAGGAAGAACTTATTGCAAAGTGCAACACAGAAACTATGACGCGTAGAAATAGGCGACGAAATAGGTCCTGTAAAAAGAATTCAAAGACCACCTCCTGCACAGGTACAAAGGAAACCCGATGTAACTCCTGAAGGATAATCCAACCCCAAAAGGAGCAAGGAATTGACTTGACGGCCCAGCTGCAGGAAGAGCCCTAGCAAAACAACTGAACACCTGGAAGAACAATGATCCTCTGGAACTGGAGCACAAACAGAAAGCAAAAACTGCTTCCGAAAACACATAACAGAGAAAGGAACCGCAGCTGGTATCGATCTGCAACCTTCCGCTTGCCAGGCAGCTAAGCTAACCAACAGGCTATATTTGCAGGCACAATCGTCCTTTTACATGACGGCCCAAGGGTAGGAGAGCACTGATTAACCATTCGCTAAACACGCTAAAGCAATAGAGATGGCCATGCAAAAACGCGCAGTAACCTCCGGTGGGAAAAAAAGTCTCCCTCAGACCAAGGAGTAATGGTACTTAGGGGAACTGCATGTGTAGATTCTAGGGAACACACCTCACAGGACAAAGAATCCTCAGAGGTAGACGGCTCAGTGGTCTCTAACATCTCAACATTGTTTAAAGAAAACACCCTATTGCGGCATACAGAACATTATTTAGCGGGCTGGTCTACCCCTCCTCACAACATACGCAGGTATCAAAATCTGTATCAGAGGAATCCTCTAGAATATCATAATCCTCCATAATTCTAATTAAAATTTTAAGTCAAAAAAACAACTGGCACCTTAAACCCCCAATGGCTGGGGCACTCACCACCTCCTATGACCCAGACAGGTAGAGAAATTAACTCCTCTCCGCAGCCACTCATCAGGAACCGGAAATGGAAAACAAGACGTGACTAGTCCCAGTCACATGGTGCGTCATGCAGGACCACCCCTGCTAAGGAAAAGCATGGGAGCTTAAAAAAACTGCGCTGCTCTATAACCTGTATGTTCTGTAACAGCCTATAAGCCCAAAACGTCTCCTACACATACCAAACATGATTAACAAGACCCCACTGTTCAATAATCCCCCTCAGGAGATATTAACCCTTTATTCCATAAAGATAAAGGAGTCCCACTGAGACCCCGTCTTCTATCGTTACCATGTGTGTAAAAAATGAAACTATCTTACCAAAATCTATGCCGTGGAACAGCGACATGGTCTTTCAAGTTTGACAGATTGTAGCAGCGCTTCTGACATGGACTTGAGTGAAGAAAGCAGGCAGCGAAACTCGTCAACGCCGATTGCTTAAGGAGCTGTTAATATGAGTCTGGATGGTTTCGCAGAAAGACTCTCCCTGCATCTCCAGACTAACTTTCACCAATGCTCTTACTGAGAGGCTGACAAGATTATTTAAAACTCCAGTCCCATCTGAAAGGGCAGATACCATTCCTAAGGAACTACTCTGAATTCTTCCGACACTTCTCTGTCAACCACCTGTGATGAAATCAGCATGGTTTTACTTCAGGGTGATCATGTCAGACTAATCTAATTGACTTCTTTGATTACGTAACAAAAGTATTAGACAAGGGTGGAGCAGTTGATGTAGCATATTTAGATTTCAGCAAAGCATTTGACTCCGTCCCACACAAACTAATTCAAACGGTATCCAAAGTGTCCTAGTAAATGGAGTTCATTCAGCAGAGGGGGCTGTTACTAGTGGTGTTCCTCAGGGGTCAGTTCTGGTGCCTGTTTTGTTTAACATATTTATCTGTGATATCAGCAAAGGGCTACAGAGTAGCGTGGATGTTCCGGGGGGGGGGGGGGGGTAGACAAATTGAGAAGTAATATAAAACAATTGGAGGATTGGACAAACGACTGGGATCTAAAGTTTAACACAGCAAAGTGTAAAATAATGCATTTAGGGAAGAAATCCAAATGTTAATTACAGGCTCAATGACAATTACAGACTCAATGACACTTTACTGTTACAGATGAGGAGCAGGACTTGGGAATTATTATTTCAGATGATTTTAAACTTAGTAAACAATGTAGTAATGCAGCGAGTAAGGCTAGCAGAATGCTTGGATGTATCGGTAGAGGTATTTGCAGCAGAAATAGTAAGGTTCTTATGCCACTTTATAGATTAGTTAGGCCTCATCTTGAGTATTGTGTGCAGTTCTGGTGGCCATATCTTCAGAAGGATATTAACAAACTTACCAAAAAAATAAAACTTACCAGGATAGGCTCAATGAACTAAATACGTATAGCTTAGAGGAGAGAAGGGAAAGAGGTGATATGATAGCAACTTTCAAGTATGTTAAAGGGCTTAGTAAAACTGAGGCTGTGAGTATTTTACATAAAATGGAAAATTCAAGAACAAGGGGTCATGATCTCAAGCTGAAGGGTAGTAGATTCAGGAGTAATTTGAGAAAGCACTTCTTTAAAGATTTATTGAATAAACTTCCTCAAGAGGTAGTAATGACAAACACTGTGGGGGACTTTAAAAATGCCTGGGACAAGGATAAGGCTATCCTACTAACTAGATAAGTCTATACTGTTCGGTAATATCTGGCAGACTTGCTGGGCCTATGGCTCTTATCTGTCGTCAATATCTATGTTTCTATGAAAGGTAAAGAATAACTGGGGGATGAGGGAAGTGGGGGAGGTATTTGAAGGGACACTAAACCCAAATTTTTTCTTTCGTGATTCAGATACAGCATGCAATTTTAAACAACTTTCTAATTTACTCCTATTATCAATTTTTCTTCGTTCTATTGCTTTCTTTATTTGAAAAAGAAGGCATCTAAGCAATTTTTTTGGTTCAGAACCATGGAAAGCACTTGTTTATTGGTAGGTGAATTTACCCACCAATCAGCAAGGACAACACAGGTTGTTCACCAAAAATTGGCCGGCATCTAAACTTACATTCTTGCATTTCAAATAAAGATACCAAGAGAATTTGATAATAGGAGTACATTAGAAAGTTGCTTAAAATTGCATGCTCTATCTGAATCACAATAGAAAAAAATTGTGTTCAGTGTCCCTTTAAGCCTTTGGCTGGGGTGTCTTTGCCTCCTCCTGGTGGCCAGGTGCTGTATTTCCCACAAGTAATGAATGCAGCTGTGTACTCTCTGTATTTAGAAGGAAATAGCAGGCGATAAGATTTCAGGGCTACAAGTTCATCATATATATTGAGAAGTCAGGTGTTCTTTGGATAATGGAATGAGACTGTGAATGAGATAACGACCAGTACTTATGGCAGGAAGACTAGTAATAAGAACCATGACCTCTGAGGCACGGCAGACTCTATCAAGGTTGTTCTTTGCACAACTTACTTGTCAGGGTACCTCTGGAGTTTAAAAAACATAAATTATGCTTACCTGATAATGTCATTTCCATCGAGGGGAGGAGAGTCCACGGCTTCATTCACTACTACTGGGAATTAAGAACCTGGCCACCAGGAGGAGGCAAAGACACCACAGCCAAAGGCTTAAAAACCTCCCCCCACTTCCCTTATCCCCCAGTCATTCTGCCGAGGGATCCAGGAACATTAGGAGAAATATCAGGGTAAAAAAGGTGCCAGAAGATGAATAAATTTAGGGCCACACAACAGAGATACGGGCCAGAGCTCTGGACTCTCCTCCCCTCGATGGAAATGAAATTATCAGGTAAGCATAATTTTTGTTTTCCATCTAAAGGGAAGGAGAGTCCACGGCTTCATTTATTACTATTGGGAACATATACCCAAGCTCTAGGGGACACTGAATGAAACCGGGAGGGTAAAAGGCGGACCTAATCTGAGGGCACCACAGCCTGCAAAACCTCTCTCCCAAAAACAGCTTCCGCAGAAGCAAAAACGTCAAATTTGTAAAAGTGTGTAAGGAGGACTAGGTAGCCGCCTTACAAATTTGCTCCATAGAGGCCTCATTCTTGGAGGCCCAAGACGAAGCCACAGCTCTAGTTGAATGAGCTGTAATCCTCTGAGGAGGCTTATGTCCCGCTGTCTCATAAGCCAAGCAAAACAAGCTCCTCAACCAAAAAGACAATGAAGTAGCAGAGGCCCTTTGTCCCTTGCGCTTCCCAGAATACACCACAAAAAGAGATGTAGACTGTCTGAAATCCTTTGTAGCCTGAAGATAGAACTCCAAGTCACGAACCACATCCAGGTTATGAAGTAACCTCTCTTTGAAGAAGAAGGGTTAGGACACAAAGAAGGAACAACAATTTCCCGATTGATGTTACGGCTATGGACACCAGTTTGGGAAGAAACCCCAACCCAGTACGAAGTACAGCCTTATCCACATGAAACACCAGATAAGGAGGATCACATTGCAAGGCAGCTTGTTCAGATACTCTGCGTGCCGATGCAATAACCAACAGGAAGAGAACCTTCCAGGACAGAATCTTAATGTCAATGGAATGCATAGGTTCAAACAGAACCCTCTGCAAAACCTTAAGGACTAAGTTTAAGCTCCAAGGTTGAGCCGACTGTCTAGAATCAGGCCTGTCTTTAGAGCCTGAACAAAAGATTGAATGTCAGGAAGCTCAGCGAGTCTCCTATGCAACAAAACTGATAATGCCGAAATCTGTCCCTTTAAGGAACTAGCGGCAAGACCCTTCTCCAAACCTTCTTGAAGATACCTTCACCTTATACCAATGATATCCATGCTTCTCACACCTTGTGGTAGATGCGATGAGTGACTGGCTTACTTGCCTGAATTAAAGTATGAATCACAGTTTCTGAAAAGCCTCTCTTGGCTAAGACTAGGGTTCAATCTCCACGCAGTCAGCCTCAGAGAATCAAAATTTCAATGTTGAAAGGGGACCTGTGACAGTAGATCCCTGCAATAGGGTAACCTCCACAGTGGAGAGGATGACATCCCCACCAGATCCGCAAACCACGTCCTCCGCGGCCACGAAGGAGCAATCAGAATGGCCGGGGCCCGCTCCTGTTTAATGCGTGCCACTACACGAGGTAGAAGTGGTAACGGTGGTAAAATGTAGCTAGGCTGAATCCCCAAGGAACCACTAAGGAATCTATCAGCTCTGTGTTAAGTAATAAGCGGCACCAGAGACAGTTTGCACTTAAAAATAGCGGCTTTATTCAGGCAATGGACTCCTTAACAAAGCGTATACTATGTGACAATATTGTGCCAAAGAATTGCACTCCATTAACTATTGCTGACGCGTTTCAGCCCTTGTGGCCGTAGTCGTAGCTGACTACGGCCACAAGGGCTGAAACGTGTCAGCAATAGTTCATGGAGTGCAATTCTTTGGCACAATATTGTCACATAGTATACGCTTTGTTAAGGAGTCCATTGCCTGAATAAAGTCGCTATTTTTAAGTGCAAACTGTCTCCGGTGCCGCTTATTACACTTAACACAGATGACAAAGAAATCGAGCAGGCACGGATGATTTTACAGCACGGCCCATACCTAGTGATCGCACACACCAACACCCACCTGTGAAAGCAGGAGGATCCGAGAAGGAGAGGTGTGGACAGCCGTCAGGTGCTCGCAGGACACGTCAGACGCCAAGCAGTGAAGCGAGGAAAGGACCCAGGAGGGGAAAAGGTACCAAGGCAGGAGGCACGCCAAAGAGGTTTAAGCCTAACCGGCGAAGTATTTGCTTCTGTCAGAGGGTACCCTCCGTGGACAGGCCGATTCCTAAGCCGAGAAGTCTTGACAGAAACACAGTGAGCCAACGGACAGCTGGGTGAGTGAGTAGGAACTTTCTTGTTCACATATCTTCATTGAATAATGAAAATTAAATGACATACAGACATCTTACACATATCCTACTACGTGGACTTTAGTTGTTAGATGCCACACAGCAAGTGACTTTTTAATCTATCAGCTCTGCCTGGGGATCCCTGGACCTCGACCCGTATCGAGGTAGCTTGCAATTGAGTCTGGACGCCATGAGATCTATCTCCGGCGCTCCCCATCTGTGACAAATCTCTGCAAACACCTCGGGGTGAAGAGACCATTCCCACGGATGGAAGGATTGTCTGCTGAGAAAGTCCACTTCCCAGTTGTCCACACCTGGAATGTGAATCGCTGAGAGCGAGCAGTTGTGGGACTCTGCCCACTCCAGATTTCGAGACACATCTCTCATCGCAAGGAAGCTCCTTGTACCCCCCTGATGGTTGATATAAGCCACGCGGTAATGTTGTCGGTCTGGAATCTGATGAAACTAACCGACTCCCGAGAAGGCCATGCCTTCAGAGCATTGTAAATTGCTCGTAGTTCTAGGATGTTGATCGGAAGAAGAAACTCCTCTCTAGACCACTTTCCTTGTGCCATCCTGTCAGACTGGCGTCCGTGGTCACAATCTCCCAGGACGGCCGCAAGAAGGATGTCCCCATGGACAGTTGCTCCGGACGAATCCACTAAGCGAGGGAGTTCTGAGTCCGAGCATCCATGGATATCAGCTGTGATGGATCTGAATGATCGGCGTTCCACTGTCTCAACATGCACAATTGAAGAGGTCTGAGATGGAACCTGGCGAATGGGACGACATCTATGCTCGACACCATGAGACCTATCACCTCCATACATTGAGCCACCGAACAACTTGTGGAGGACTGAAGGGCAAGACAGGTGGACGCAAGCTTCCTGCGCCGCTGATCTTTGAGAAATATCTTCATGGACATATATTCTATTATCATGCCCAGGAACGCCACCCTGTTGCTGGGAATCAGGGAACTCTTTCCTGCATTGATCTTCCAACAGTGAGATTGGAGCAAAAGAAGAAGAGCCCTCTAATGATCCTCTGCGAGGCCGCATAACAGCGCCTGAACTAGGATGTCGTCCAGGTAAGGCGCCACCGCAATGCCCCTGGATCTGGCCACTGCAAGCAGCGCCCCCAGAACCTTCGTGAAGACTCTAGGGGCCGTCGCCAGACCGAAAGGAAGGGACACACAAACGCAAATCTTAGGAACCTGAAGTGGTCCCTGTGAATTGGCACATGAAGGTAAGCGTCCTTCAAGTCCACAGTTGTCATGAACTGTCCCCTCTTGAACTAGGGGCAGAATAGACATGATCGTTTCCATTTTGAACGATGGAATACTCAAAAACTTGTTTAAACACTTTAGGTCCAGAATCGGGCGGAACGTGCCCTCCTTCTTTGGAACCAAAAAAAGGTTGGAATAGTACCCTAGCCCCCTTTCTGCTAGGGGTACTGGTACGATAACCCAGAGAGAGGCGAGATCTCTTACACACTCTAGATAGGACTCTCTCTTCTCTGGTCTTGAAGACAGGTTTGAAGGAATCTGTCCTCTGGCGGATGTAATCCTACGTATACCTTGATAAGCTTAGGAATTGCAGGTTACTCCAGTATCTTAGCTTCCGGAACCTCCAGAGTAGCAAGCACCTGCCATAGCAGAAAGCGCAAATTCTCCATCCTAAACCTATAACCTGGCTCCTCCGCCGCCGGAGGTTTAGATGACACGGACTCCGACCCAGAAGTGGGCCTCGTCATGGTATAGAGCCTCTGGATCTTCCATCGGCAAGGACAAACCCTGGGTCGGGCCGCTAAGATAAACCCTACGCTTGCGCTTAGCAGAACGTGGTAAGGCATGGATCTCTTTCGAAACCGCTGATTCCAGTTGGTCTGCAAAGTCTGACTGCCAACGAATCTCTCTCTAAGGAGTAACTGTTGGACCCCGGGGCGCTGCATGTGCAATCGGAGATGAATGTAGGGAACGCACCTCCCAGGACGAAGAACCCTCAGAGGTGGACGTAACTTTATCAAGACATGTGGAACATAGTTGAGCATAGGCTAATCTACCAGAACCTCCTCACAATAAACACAGGAATGAGACTTTATTAAGGAAGGAGAGCCTTCCAACGTGTCAGAGTCCTCCATCGCTTGCGCGTTTGGTTAGACTAACTTTATTTATTAAAAAGGCACCTTTATACCACCAATGGCGGGGGTACTCACCACCTCCTAGGACCCGGACTACAGAAACCGCTATGTCTCCTGTGCCACAGATCAACAGGAAGGATAGATAGCCACACCCAGTCACATGGAATGCCTGGCAGGACCGCCCCTGCACTAGGGAAAAAAACGTGCCAAAAAATGGCCGCAGAAAGTTTCTGCAAGTAACCTGAAAGTTCCACACATTGCCAGAGCCTCATCTCGCACATAATGCAGCAATGACACAATAAACAATATCATTATAAACCCCCCTGTTCAATAATCCCCCTTCCAGAAATATTAACCCTTGATTCTGTAAAAATAAAAAGGCGCCACACTGTGACTCTGTCTTCTATGTTATCATTATTAATACAAAATTAAACGATCTTACCAGAATCTACACTGTGGAACAGGAACACGGCCCTTCTAGTGTGACAGGTTAGTAGCCTCGCTCCTGACATGGACTGGAGTAAAGAAAGTAGGCAGCGAAACTCGTCAATGCTGATTGCTTATGGAGCTGTTAACATGAGTCGGGATGGTTTTGCAGAAAGACTCTCCCTGCATCTCCGGACTCTAACTTTCGCCCAGGCTCTCACTGAGAGGCTGACAGGACTACTTAAAACTCCCACTGCGAAGAGTACTACCCTCCATAAGAGACTACTCAGAAACTCCGGCACTCCTCTGCCACCCTCCTGTGATGAAAGGGGGATGAGGGAAGTGGGGGAGGTATTTAAGCCTTTTGGGCTGGGGTGTCTTTGCCTCCTCCTGGTGGCCAGGTTCTTAATTTCCAATAGTAATTAATGAAGCGGTGGACTCTCCTCCCCTTTAGATGGAAAGATTGATTGGAGGAAAAACAGAAGCTAGAATATACTCTATATTTGCATGCAATCTTTTTCAGGCAGATTAGGAAGTCTGGTCCTAGATTTTTTTGTCCTTTGTATAAGGGCAATTTGTCTCTGAAAATTGTACTTTTCTACTCTACCCAGTGGATAATGTATGCTAATCTTTCAGTTCATCTGACAAAATGCCACACAGTGATTGCTTAGATACATGTCAGAGCTAATTTACAGAACGCCCTAACTGATCACAACAAATGCGATAACCCAAGAGTGCTTTGAGAAGGAGAAATGCAGCAAACATGCAACAAATTACTTGATTATAAAACAACATTTTTTTTTTACATAGATAGTTTACAATGCATTGCTTCACTGTTGCTTGCTTATATAAAAAGATTAATTCAATGCCACTTTAAGGCTTTTAAAGTCACCTCACTGAAACAGCATTTATGTACAATAGCACTGAAGCAACAATAGCAGAAAGCAATAATGGTGTGAGAGTACAGCCTAGTATGTGATCCATTTAGTCTTATATGCTAAACATACATAAAGGATTTGCTGGTAGAAGGAAGAAGAGACAAGAGTAGATATAGGAGGAAGTTAAAAAAACAGAGGAGAGGTGCAAAGCGTGTTAACACTGAGGTAGAACACAGCCCGTGGTGGAATACAGCGTTTCTAGCTGTTCACATTGGACATTTTAATTTTACATGTAAGTGCTTATGTGTCACTGTATTTATATTTTGTGATTAAAGTGTTAACACGCTTTGCGCCGCTCCTCTGTTTTTTGAACTAGCCCTGTTTGTGTTGCGGTGATCTGGAAATACCGCTGAAGGAGGCTGAATCAGCTGTTTAACGGACATTGCTATTAATCTACGGATTGTGCTGCTATATCCTTACCTCTTGGACTTTATATGGGGTAATGAGTACATATATTTTTATATAATTTATGGTCATTTATTTTTATTTATTTTTTTGAGAATATTTGTTTTAATATATGTCATTAGTCATTTTATAATTTGGTTCCTGGTCATTTTAGGAATATTACTGAAACCTATATTATCAGTGTTTTAAAGATACAGTAGCGCCGATTTACTTGTTTAGATATACGAGGAAAGCAGCAAAGGTGGTAAACTGAGAATGATGGAAAAATCCAGGGAACATGAAATACTTTCTAGACTTTAGCATGAGTAGAATCTGAGCTAACCCAACCCATAATTATACTGTCTGAAGTAGTCTTTCCCATTTTTCTGTGAGTTACCCATTATTTAAGCCACATTTCACAAACCATTGTCCAAGTGTAAACTCTCAGGGCCTGCCAATGACCACATGAATCTGAAGGGTGGGATGGTCCGGACCCTTGCAATATTAGTTAACTGTAAAAAGAGGGATTTCTATTCTCTTTTTTTTCTGGGGCCATCTACAACCAGGAGAAGGATGCGTAGAGAGGAAGGACAGGGTTTTAATTCAGGGAGTTTATACATTCTCTGAGTGAGAACAAATCGGCTTATCCAACAGAAGAAAAAACGCCAATGCTTTCTTCTGGATACCATCTCAGAAATGGAAGATATATAAAAACACCAATACAGCAGAGTATTAATGTGCGGGTACCTGTCATCCCCATAATGTCTTATACATAGAATTATTAAGAGAACAAAGAGCTTGCTTACCTGGCACCAAGACAAAACAAAAGCTGGAATTTGCCATCTTTGCCAATACTTCTTGGGGATGCAACAATGGTATTTACATAATGGCAAAATGTTTTGCAGGACGACTTCTGAATTAACTGCTCCTCCTCATCTCCACTTTGATCAGTCGTTTCAAAATAAGCCACTGCCTTTTCTGCGAATATATTTACATCCAAGAGTTATTATATTATGTGAATATTATAAGACACTACACAATGACTTGCATTCCATGTTATAGATTAGCTGCTTTATCAAAATGTAAAATCTAATTCTTACATTAAAGGGACATGAAAACCAATTTTTTTCTTTGTGATAGAACATGCAATTTTAAACAACTTTCCAATCTACTCATGTTCTTTTATTTTATAATTCACATTTTGTTCTGGGACATTTTACAATCATATCTAAATATGCCCAATTTTTCATAAAGGACTTAAAGGGATAGGAAGGTCAAAATTAAAATGTGTACAGGTGAATTTCATTGTGAAATAGAAACAGGTTTACAATATACTTCCATTAGTAAAAGTTCTTGCTGTTTTTCTGCGGCATACGCACATATGCTGTGAGGGCTCGTGCACCAGTATTTAATCACTGCACCTTCTCAGAGAGTCAGCGGTGGTTTGCATGACACAAATTATGTCTTCTGAAGCAATACACTGTGGTGTTTAAATATTAATATGTGCGTATGCTGCAGAAAAAACTTAACTTTTACTAGAAATTTTTTGTGAAATTGAACTGTATTTATGCACATTTAAGTGTTGACCTTTCTATCCCTTTAATTCTATTTATTTTGTCAAACATATCAAAGAACGGTTCTATAATTATTTGTTTTTTAAGCAATGCTTTAAGATTATTTATTGATGAGGGCTTATTGAAAATTAAATTTTTAAAAACAAAATTTATGCTTACCTGATAAATTTCTCTCTTTCCGGACATGGAGAGTCCACGACGTCATTCCAATTACTAGTGGGATATTCAACTTCCCTTACCCATAATCCCCAGTCATTCGGCTGAAGGAAAATGGAAAAAGAAGAAACACAATTGTGCAAAAGGTGCCTTAGGTTTACTCAAAAAAAAACTGCCAAATTATAATT
This sequence comes from Bombina bombina, assembly GCF_027579735.1. Classification (NCBI taxonomy): domain Eukaryota; kingdom Metazoa; phylum Chordata; class Amphibia; order Anura; family Bombinatoridae; genus Bombina; species Bombina bombina. The sequence continues at coordinate 1,101,112,719 of NC_069504.1, read as the reverse complement.
AAAAAGAGGGCGGGGTCGTGGACTCATGTCCGGAAAGAAAGAAATTTATTAGGTAAGCATACATTTTGTTTTCTTTCCTATGACATGGAGAGTCCACAACGTCATTCCTATTACTAGTGGGAACCAATACCCAAGCTAGAGGACACGAAATGAACAGGGAGGGAGATAAAAGGCAGGAGGGCCTAAACAGAAGGCACCACCGCTTTAAGAAAATCTCTCCCAAAGGAAGCCTCACTACTCAAAGTATCAAATTTGTAGAATTTGGAAAAAGTAAGCAAAGAGAACCATGTTGCCGCCTTGCAAATCTGTTCCACAGAAACTTCATTTTTGAAAGCCCAAGAAGAGGAGACAGCCCTAGTGGAATGAGCCGTTATTCTCTCAGGAGGCTGCAGTCCAGCAGTCTCATAAGCCAAACGAATCATACTTCTTAACCAGAGGGAAAGAGTAGAAGAAGTGGCCTTCTGACCCTTACACTTTTCAGAGAAAACAACAAAAAGGGCAGGAGATTGCCTAAAATCTTTAGAAGCTTGAAGGTAAAACTTTAGAGCACACACAACATCCAAGTTATGCAAAAGACGTTCCTTATGAGAAGGTGGTTTAGGACAAAAAGAAGGAAAAACAATTTCCTGATTAATGTTTAGATCCAACACCACTTTAGGGAGAAAACCCAATTTAGTACTAAGGACCGCCCTAACAGCATGAAAGATAAGGTACGGTGATCACACTGCAGAGCTGAAAGCTCAGACACTAAGAGCAGAAGAAATAGCAAGAAGAAACAAAACCTTCCAAGATAACAATTTTATATCAACAACATGCATCAGCTCAAACGAAGCCTGCTGCAAAACATACGGAACTAGATTAAGGCTTCAGAAAAACCACGTCTAGACAGAACTAGGCGTTCAATCTCCAAGCATTCAGCTTCAGAGAATCTAGGTTTGGATGGAGGAAGGACCCTGAATTAGAAGGTCCTTCCTCAGAGATAAGCACCAGGGAGGTAGAGATGACATCCGTACCAGATCCGCAAACCAGATCCTGCGAGGCCATGCAGGAGCTATTAGGATTACCGGTGCGCTCTCCTGTTTGATACGAGCAATGACTCGTGGAAGGAGAGCAAACTGAGGAAACAGGTAAGCCAGAGAGAACATCCAAGGAACCGCTAGAGCATCTATCAGAACAGCCTGAGGATCTCTTGACCTTGAACCATACTTTGGAACCTTGGCGTTTTGGCAGGATGTCATCAGATCCAACTCTGGAACCCCCCACCTGAGGGTTATCTGAGAGAACACTTCCGGATGGAGAGACCACTCCCCGGGATGTGAATGGAAGATAGAAGACAATTGTGAGCTTCTGCCCACTGCAAAATGAGAGTCACCTGCTTCATGGCCAAGGAACTCAGAGTTCCTCCCTGATGGTTGATGTAAGCCACTGAGGTGATGTCCGACTGAAATCTGATAAACCGGACCAAAGATAATTGAGGCTAATCTGTCAAGGCACTGAATATTGCTTTCAACTCCAAGATGTTTAAGAGGATTCTTCCCGAGACCACAAGCCCTGAGCCTTCAGAGAACCCCAAACAGCTCCCCAGCCTGACATCCGTAGTCACCCAGGAAGGTCTCAGGAAGCAAGTGCTCCGAGACAGAGTCTCTTGTTAGGGGTCCATCTTTATCCTCTGCGATAAATCTGAATGGTCTTTGTTCCATTGATGGAGCATGCAAAGCTGCAGTGGTCGCAGATGGAACCGAGCAAAATGAATGACGTCCATAGAAGCCATCAGACGAATCACCTCCATGCATTGAGCCACTGATGGACAAAAGGCAGACTGGAGGGAAAGGCAGGAAGCAAGAAGTTTGGATTTTCTGACCTCCGTCAGGAAAATCTTCATGGACAGAGAATCTATGATTGTCCCTAGGAAAACCACTCTTGTAGATGGAACTAGAGAACTCTTTTCCAGATTCGCTTTCCACCCATGTGAACGTAGAAAACACATAATTTATGCTTACCTGATAAATGTATTTCTCTTGTGGTGTATCCAGTCCACGGATCATCCATTACTTGTGGGATATTCTCCTTCCCAACAGGAAGCTGCAAGAGGATCACCCACAGCAGAGCTGTCTATATAGCTTCTCCCCTAACTGCCACCTCCAGTCATTCGACCGAAGACAAGCAAGAGAAAGGAGAAACTATAGGGTGCAGTGGTGACTGTAGTTTAAAAAATAAAATATACCTGTCTTAAAATGACAGGGCGGGCCGTGGACTGGATACACCACAAGAGAAATAAATTTATCAGGTAAGCATAAATTATGTTTTCTCTTGTAAGGTGTATCCAGTCCACGGATCATCCATTACTTGTGGGATACTAATACCAAAGCTAAAGTACACGGATGAAGGGAGGGACAAGGCAGGTACTTAAACGGAAGGTACCACTGCCTGTAAAACCTCTCCCCCAAAAATAGCCTCCGAAGAAGCAAAAGTATCAAATTTATAAAACTTTGAAAAAGTATGAAGCAAAGACCAAGTCGCCGCCTTGCAAATCTGTTCAACAGAAGCCTCATTTTTAAAAGCCCATGTGGAAGCCACAGCTCTAGTAGAATGAGCTGTAATCCTTTCAGGAGGCTGCTGGCCAGCAGTCTCATAAGCTAAGCGTATTATAATTCTTAGCCAAAATGAAAGAGAAGTTGCCGAAGCCTTTTGGCCTCTCCTCTGTCCAGAGTAGACAACAAACAATGCAGATGTTACACGAAAATCTTTAGTAGCTTGTAAATAAAACTTTAAATCACGAACCACGTCAAGATTGTGTAATAGACGTTCCTTCTTTGAAGAAAGATTAGGACACAATGACGGAACAACAATCTCCTGATCGATATTCTTATTAGATACCACCTTCGGTAAAAACCCAGGTTTGGTACGCAAAACTACCTTATCTGCATGGAAGATCAGATAAGGGGAATCAAACTGTAAGGCAGATAACTCGGAAACTCTACGAGCTGAGGAAATAGCTACCAAAAACAGAACTTTCCAAGATAAAAGCTTGATATCTATGGAATGAAGAGGTTCAAACTGAACCCCTTGGAGAACTTTAAGAACCAAATTTAAACTCCATGGTGGAGCAACTGGTTTAAATACAGGCTTGATTCTAACTAAAGCCTGACAAAACGCCTGAACGTCTGGAACATCTGCCAGACGCTTATGCAAAAGAATAGACAGAGCAGAAATCTGTCCCTTTAAGGAACTAGCTGATAATCCCTTTTGCAATCTTTCTTGGAGAAAAGATAATATCCTGGGAATCCTGACTTTACTCCATAAGTAACCCTTGGATTCACACCAGTAAAGATATTTACGCCATATCTTATGATAGATTTTCCTGGTGACAGGCTTTCGTGCCTGAATTAAGGTATCAATAACTGACTCTGAGAAGCCACGCTTTGATAAAATCAAGCATTCAATCTCCAGGCAGTCAGTCTCAGAAAAATTAGATTTGGATGGTTGAAAGGACCCTGAAGTAGAAGGTCCTGTCTCAGAGGCAGAGTCCATGGTGGAAAGGATGACATGTCCACCAGATCTGCATACCAAGTCCTGCGTGGCCACGCAAGTGCTATCAAAATCACCGATGCTCTCTCCTGCTTGATTTTGGCAATCAGACGAGGGAGCAGAGGAAACGGTGGAAACACATAAGCCAGGTTGAAGGACCAAGGCACTGCTAGAGCATCTATCAGCGTTGCCTTGGGATCCCTGGACCTGGATCCGTAACAAGGAAGTTTGGTGTTCTGGCGAGACGCCATGAGATCCAGTTCTGGTTTGCCCCAACGTTGAACCAATTGAGCAAACACTTCCGGATGGAGTTCCCACTCCCCCGGATGAAAAGTCTGTCGACTTAGAAAATCCGCCTCCCAGTTCTCTACACCTGGGATATGGATAGCTGATAGGTGGCAAGAGTGAATCTCTGCCCAACGAATTATCTTTGAAACTTCCAACATCGCTAGGGAACTCCTTGTTCCCCCTTGATGGTTGAAGTAAGCCACAGTCGTGATGTTGTCCGACTGAAATCTGATGAACCTCATTGTCGCTAGCTGAGGCCAAGTCTGAAGAGCATTGAATATCGCTCTTAGTTCCAGAATGTTTATTGGAAGGAGGGTCTCCTCCTGAGTCCACGATCCCTGAGCCTTAAGAGTTCCAGACTGCCCCCCAGCCTAGAAGACTGGCATCTGTCGTTACTATTGTCCAATCTGGCCTGCGAAAGGTCATACCTTTGGACAGATGGACCCGAGATAGCCACCAGAGAAGAGAATCTCTGGTCTCTTGATCCAGATTTAGTAGAGGGGACAAATCTGTGTAATCCCCATTCCACTGACTGAGCATGCAGAGTTGCAGCGGTCTGAGATGTAGGCGGGCAAACGGCACTATGTCCATTGCCGCTACCATTAAGCCGATTACTTCCATACACTGAGCCACCGAAGGGCGAGAAGTAGAATAAAGAACACGGCAAGAATTTAGAAGTTTTGATAACCTGGTCTCTGTCAGGTAAATCCTCATTTCTACAGAATCTATCAGAGTTCCCAGAAAGGAAACTCTTGTGAGAGGGGATAGAGAACTCTTCTCTTCGTTCACTTTCCACCCGTGCGACCTCAGAAATGCCAGAACTATGTCCGTATGAGACTTGGCAATTTGGAAATTTGACGCCTGTATCAGAATGTTGTCTAAATAAGGGGCCACTGCTATGCCCTGTGGCCTTAGAACTGCCAGAAGTGACCCTAGAACCTTCATAAAGATTCTGGGAGCTGTAGCTAACCCAAAGGGAAGCACTACAAACTGGTAATGCCTGTCCAGGAAGGCAAACCTGAGAAACCGATTATCTTTGTGTATCGGAATGTGAAGATAAGCATCCTTTAAATCCACTGTAGTCATGTATTGACCCTCCTGGATCATAGGTAGGATGGTACGAATAGTCTCCATCTTGAATGATGGGACCCTGAGAAATTTGTTTAGGATCTGGAGATCTAAGATTGGTCTGAAGGTTCCCTCTTTCTTGGGAACCACAAACAGATTTGAATAGAAACCTTGTCCCTGTTCCTCCTTTGGAACTGGGTGGATCACTCCCATAACTTGGAGGTCTTGAACACAATGTAAGAATGCCTCTCTCTTTATCTGGTTTGCAGATAATAGTGAAAGGTGAAATCTCCCTTTTGGAGGGGAAGCTTTGAAGTCCAGAAGATATCCCTGGGATACAATTTCCAACGCCCAGGGATCCTGGACATCTCTTGCCCAAGCCTGGGCGAAGAGAGAAAGTCTGCCCCCTACTAGATCCGTTACCGGATCAGGGGCCAATCCTTCATGCCGTCTTAGAGGCAGCAGCAGGCTTCTTGGCCTGCTTACCTTTGTTCCAAGTCTGGTTAGGTCTCCAGACCAACTTGGACTGGGCAAAAGTTCCCTCTTGTTTTGTATTAGAGGAAGTTGATGCCGCGCTCGTTTTAAAGTTTCGAAAGGCACGAAAATTAGTCTGTTTGGCCCTTGATTTATTAGACGTGTCCTGAGGGAGGGCATGACCTTTTCCTCCCGTGATATCAGAAATTATCTCCTTCAAACCAGGCCCGAATAGGGTCTGCCCCTTGAAGGGAATATTAAGAAGCTTAGACTTTGAAGTAACGTCAGCTGTCCATGATTTAAGCCATAGCGCCCTTCGCGCCTGAATAGCAAAACCAGAATTCTTAGCCGTTAGTTTAGTCAAATGAACAATGGCATCAGAAACAAATGAATTGGCTAGCTTAAGTGCTCTAAGCTTGTCAAGCATATCGTCCAATGGGGTCTCTACCTGTAAAGCCTCTTCCAGAGACTCGAACCAGAAGGCCGCTGCAGCAGTGACTGGGGCAATGCATGCAAGGGGCTGTAGAATAAAACCTTGTTGAATAAACATTTTCTTAAGGTAACCCTCTAACTTTTTATCCATTGGATCTAAGAAAGCACAACTGTCCTCAACAGGGATAGTAGTACGCTTAGCTAGGGTAGAAACTGCTCCCTCCACCTTAGGGACCGTCTGCCATAAGTCCTGTGTGGCGGCATCTATTGGAAACAATTTCTTAAAAATAGGAGGGGGAGAGAACGGTACATTCCTTAGTAATAATTTCTGAAAACCTTTTAGGTATTGGAAAAGCATCAGTGAAAACAGGCACTGCATAGTATTTATCCAATCTGCACTGCAGATGGCGTCACAGTCTGGCACTGCAATGGCGTCACAGTCATTCAGAGTAGCTAAAACCTCCCTGAGCAACACACTGAGGTGTTCAAGCTTAAATTTAAATGTTGCCATATCAGAATCAGGTTGAATCATCTTCCCTGAGTCAGAAACATCACCCACAGAAAGAAGCTCTCCTTCCTCAGCTTCTGCATATTGTGAGGGGGTATCAGAAATAGCTACTAAAGCGTCAGAGTGCTCTATATTCCTTCTAACCCCAGAGCTGTCTCGCTTTCCTTGTAACCCAGGTAGTCTGGATAATACCGCTGACAGTGTATTATCCATTACTGCCACCATGTCTTGTAAAGTAAACGCCATGGGCGTGCTAGATGTATTTGGCGCCTCTTGAGCGTGAGTCCCTTGAGCGGGAGTCAAAGGCTCTGACACGTGGGGCGAGTTAGTCGGCATAACTTCCCCCTTGTCAGATTCCTCTGGTGATAAATCTTATAAAGACAGAATATGGTCTTTATAACAAAGTGAAATCAGTACATTTGGTACACATTCTAAGAGGGGGTTCCACCATGGCTTCTAAACATAATGAACAAGGAGTTTCCTCTATGTCAGACATGTTTAAACAGACTAGCAATGAGACCAGCAAGCTCGGAAAACACTTTACAGAAAGTTAACAAGCAAAAAATAAAAACGGTACTGTGCCTTTAAGAAAAATAAAAAAGGTCAGAATTTAAAAAACAGTGAAAAAAAGTAGTAAATCAAACGAAATTTTTACAGTGTGTATAATAGGCTAACAGAGCATTGCACCCACTTGCAAATGGATGATTAACCCCTTAGTTTCAAAAACGGATCAAAAAAACGAAATAGACGTTTTTTAACAGTCACAACAAACTGCCACAGCTCTGCTGTGGCCCTACCTTGCCATACAAACGACTTTGGAAAGCACCAAAACCCTTCAGAGAGGTCCTAAGCATTCAGGGAACTCCTTCAGGAAAACTGGATGTCTCAGTTTGCAAAAGTTAATGCGCATCTAGGCGCGAAATTAGGCCCCTCCCACTTCTTGTCTACACAGTGAGAGGCCTAACAAAAACATAATTTATGCTTACCTGATAAATTCCTTTCTCCTGTAGTGTAGTCAGTCCACGGGTCATCCATTACTTATGGGATTATATCTCCTCCCTAACAGGAAGTGCAAGAGGATCACCCAAGCAGAGCTGCTATATAGCTCCTCCCCTCTACGTCATACCCAGTCATTCGACCGAAACCAAACGAGAAAGGAGAAACTATAGGGTGCAGTGGTGACTGGAGTTTAATTTAAAATTTAGACCTGCCTTAAAAAACAGGGCGGGCCGTGGACTGACTACACTACAGGAGAAAGGAATTTATCAGGTAAGCATAAATTATGTTTTCTCCTGTTAAGTGTAGTCAGTCCACGGGTCATCCATTACTTATGGGATACCAATACCAAAGCTAAAAGTACACGGATGACGGGAGGGACAGGCAGGATCTTTACACGGAAGGAACCACTGCCTGTAGAACCTCTCTCCCAAAAACAGCCTCCGAAGAAGCAAAAGTGTCAAATTTGTAAAATTTTGAAAAAGTGTGAAGTGAAGACCAAGTTGCAGCCTTGCAAATCTGTTCAACAGAGGCCTCATTCTTAAAGGCCCAAGTGGAAGCCACAGCTCTAGTAGAATGAGCTGTAATCCTTTCAGGAGGCTGCTGTCCAGCAGTCTCATAGGCTAAACGTATTATGCTACGAAGCCAAAAAGAGAGAGAGGTAGCCGAAGCTTTTTGACCTCTCCTCTGTCCAGAATAAACGACAAACAGAGAAGAAGTTTGTCTAAAATCCTTAGTTGCCTGCAAATAAAATTTCAGGGCACGGACGACGTCCAGATTGTGCAGAAGTCGTTCCTTCTTTGAAGAAGGGTTAGGGCACAATGATGGAACAACAATCTCTTGATTGATATTCTTGTTAGTGACTACCTTAGGTAAGAACCCAGGTTTAGTACGCAGAACTACCTTGTCTGAATGAAAAATCAGATAAGGAGAATCACAATGTAAGGCCGATAACTCAGAGACTCTTCGAGCCGAGGAAATAGCCATTAAAAACAGAACTTTCCAAGATAACAGCTTGATATCAATGGAATGAAGGGGTTCAAACGGAACACCTTGCAGAACGTTAAGAACTAAGTTTAAGCTCCACGGCGGAGCAACAGTCTTAAACACAGGCTTAATCCTAGCCAAAGCCTGACAAAAAGCCTGAACGTCTGGAACTTCTGACAGACGTTTGTGTAAAAGGATAGACAGAGCTGAGATCTGTCCCTTTAATGAACTAGCAGATAAGCCCTTTTCTAAACCTTCTTGTAGAAAAGACAATATCCTAGGAATCCTAACCTTACTCCATGAGTAACTCTTGGATTCGCACCAATATATCCATGCAGTCAGCCTCAGAGAAATTAGATTTGGATGTTTGAAAGGACCCTCAATCAGAAGGTCCTGTCTCAGAGGCAGAGACCATGGTGGACAGGACGACATGTCCACTAGATCTGCATACCAGGTCCTGCGTGGCCACGCAGGCGCTATTAGAATCATTGATGCTCTCTCCTGTTTGATCCTGGCAATCAATCGAGGAAGCATTGGGAAGGGTGGAAACACATAAGCCATGTTGAAAACCCAAGGTGCTGTCAGAGCATCTATCAGTACCGCTCCCGGGTCCCTGGACCTGGATCCGTAACAAGGAAGCTTGGCATTCTGCGAGACGCCATGAGATCCATATCTGGTTTGCCCCAATGATGAAGCAGTTGGGCAAACACCTCCGGATGAAGTTCCCACTCCCCCGGATGAAAAGTCTGGCGACTTAGGAAATCCGCCTCCCAGTTCTCCACGCCTGGGATGTGGATCGCTGACAGGTGGCAAGAGTGAGACTCTGCCCAGCGAATTATCTTTGAGACTTCCATCATCGCTAGGGAACTCCTTGTCCCTCCCTGATGGTTGATGTAAGCCACAGTCGTGATGTTGTCCGACTGAAACCTGATGAACCTCAGAGTTGCTAACTGAGGCCAAGCCAGAAGAGCATTTAAAACTGCTCTTAATTCCAGAATGTTTATTGGAAGGAGTCTCTCCTCCTGAGTCCATGATCCCTGAGCCTTCAGGGAATTCCAGACAGCGCCCCAACCTAGCAGGCTGGCGTCTGTTGTTACAATCGTCCAATCTGGCCTGCTGAAGGGCATCCCCCTGGACAGATGTGGCCGAGAAAGCCACCATAGAAGAGAATCTCTGGTCTCTTGATCCAGATTTAGCATAGGGGACAAATCTGAGTAATCCCCATTCCACTGACTTAGCATGCACAATTGCAGCGGTCTGAGATGCAGGCGTGCAAAAGGTACTATGTCCATTGCCGCTACCATTAAGCCGATTACCTCCATGCATTGAGCCACTGACGGGTGTTGAATGGAATGAAGGACACGGCAAGCATTTAGAAAATTTGATAACCTGTCCTCTGTCAGGTAAATTTTCATTTCTACAGAATCTATAAGAGTCCCTAAGAAGGGAACTCTTGTGAGTGGCAATAGAGAACTCTTTTCTACGTTCACCTTCCACCCATGCGACCTTAGAAATGCCAGAACTAACCCTGTATGAGACTTGGCAGTTTGGAAACTTGACGCTTGTATCAGAATGTCGTCTAGGTACGGAGCTACCGCTATTCCTCGCGGTCTTAGTACCGCCAGAAGAGAGCCCAGAACCTTTGTAAAGATTCTTGGAGCTGTAGCTAACCCGAAGGGAAGAGCTACAAACTGGTAATGCCTGTTTAGGAAGGCAAACCTTAGATACCGGTAATGATCCTTGTGAATCGGTATGTGAAGGTAGGCATCCTTTAAATCCACTGTGGTCATGTACTGACCCTCTTGGATCATAGGTAAGATGGTTCGAATAGTTTCCATTTTGAACGATGGAACTCTTAGGAATTTCTTTAGGATCTTTAATTCCAAGATTGGTCTGAAGGTTCCCTCTTTTTTGGGAACCGCAAACAGATTTGAGTAAAACCCTTGTCCGTGTTCCGACCGCGGAACTGGGTGGATCACTCCCATTAGTAAAAGGTCTTGTACACAGCGTAGAAACGCCTCTTTCTTTATCTGGTTTGCTGACAACCTTGAAAGATGAAATCTCCCTTTTGGAGGAGAAGCTTTGAAGTCCAGAAGATATCCCTGAGATATGATCTCTAACGCCCAGGGATCCTGGACATCTCTTGCCCAAGCCTGGGCGAAGAGAGAAAGTCTGCCCCCCACTAGATCCGTTTCCGGATCGGGGGCCCTCACTTCATGCTGTCTTAGGGGCAGCAGCAGGTTTTCTGGCCTGCTTGCCCTTGTTCCAGGACTGGTTAGGTTTCCAGCCCTGTCTGTAGCGAGCAACAGTTCCTTCCTGTCTTGGAGCGGAGGAAGTTGATGCTGCTCCTGCCTTGAAGTTACGAAAGGCACGAAAATTAGACTGTTTAGCCCTTGGTTTGGCCCTGTCTTGAGGCAGGGCATGGCCCTTACCTCCAGTAATGTCAGCGATAATTTCTTTCAAACCGGGCCCGAATAATGTCTGCCCTTTGAAAGGAATGTTAAGCAATTTAGATTTAGAAGTCACATCGGCTGACCAGGATTTAAGCCACAGCGCCCTACGCGCTTGAATGGCGAATCCGGAGTTCTTAGCCGTGAGTTTAGTTAAGTGTACTACGGCATCAGAAATAAATGAATTAGCTAGCTTAAGGACTTTAAGCTTGTCTATAATCTCATCCAATGGAGCTGTGCTAAGGGTCTCTTCCAGAGACTCAAACCAGAATGCCGCCGCAGCCGTGACAGGCGCAATGCATGCAAGGGGTTGTAATATAAAACCTTGCTGAACAAACATTTTCTTAAGGTAACCCTCTAACTTTTTATCCATTGGATCTGAAAAAGCACAGCTATCCTCCACCGGGATAGTAGTGCGCTTAGCCAGAGTAGAAACTGCTCCCTCCACCTTAGGGACCGTCTGCCATAAGTCCCGTGTGGTGGCGTCTATTGGAAACATTTTTCTAAATATAGGAGGGGGTGAAAAAGGCACACCGGGTCTATCCCACTCCTTGTTAACAATTTCTGTAAGCCTTTTAGGTATAGGAAAAACGTCAGTACACGCCGGTACCGCAAAATATTTATCCAGCCTACATACTTTCTCTGGAATTGCAACCGTGTTACAATCATTCAGAGCCGCTAATACCTCCCCTAGTAATACACGGAGGTTCTCAAGCTAAAATTTAAAATTTGAAATGTCTGAGTCCAGTTTACTTGGATCAGATCCGTCACCCACAGAATGAAGCTCTCCGTCCTCATGTTCTGCAAATTGTGACGCAGTATCAGACATGGCTCTATTATTATCAGCGCACTCTGTTCTTACCCCAGAGTGATCGCGTTTACCCCTAAATTCTGGCAATTTAGATAGTACTTCAGTCATAACATTAGCCATGTCTTGCAAAGTGATTTGTATGGGCCGCCCTGATGTACTTGGCGCCACAATATCACGCACCTCCTGAGCGGGAGGCGAAGGTACTGACACGTGAGGAGAGTTAGTCGGCATAACTTCCCCCTCGTTGTCTGGTGATAATTTCTTTACATGTGCAGATTGGCTTTTATTTAAAGTAGCATCAATGCAATTAGTACACAAATTTCTATTGGGCTCCACATTGGCCTTTAAACATAGTGAACAAAGAGATTCATCTGTGTCAGACATGTTTAAACAAACTAGCAATGAGACTAGCAAGCTTGGAAATACTTTTCTAAATAAATTTACAAGCAATATAAAAAACGCTACTGTGCCTTTAAGAAGCACAAAAAAACTGTCACAGTTGAAATAACAATGAACCAAAATAGTTATAGCAACCAATTTTTCACAGTAAATGTATTAAGTTAGCAAAGGATTGCACCCACCAGCAAATGGATGATTAACTCCTTAATACCCAAAAAAACGGATAACAATTTAATATTAACGTTTTTATCACAGTCAAAACACACTATCACAGGTCTGCTGTGAGTGATTACCTCCCTCAAAACTAGTTTTGGAGACCCCTGAGCTCTGAAGACGACGTCCTGGATCATGGAGGAAGAAATAGGAAGACTGTGACTAAATTTTTACTGCGCAATAAAGCGCTAAAATAGGCCCCTCCCACTCATATTACAACAGTGGGGAAGCTCAGTAAACTGATTTTATTCAGAAACAAACGACAGCCATGTGGTAAAAATCATGCCCATAAAGTTTTATCACCAAGTACCTCAGAAAAAACGATTAACATGCCAGTAAACGTTTTAAAAATGAAATTATGAAATGTTATTAATAAGCCTGCTGCTAGTCGCTTTCCCTGCAGTGTAGGCTCAAATATTAAATATAGACAGTATTTTCTTAGTGAAATTCCATTCCCCAGAAATACCTCAGAGTATACATACATACATATCAGCCTGATACCAGTCGCTACTACTGCATTTAAGGCTGCACTTACATTACATCGGTATTAGCAGTATTTTCTCAGTCAATTCCATTCCTTAGAAAATAATATACTGCAACATACCTCCTTGCAGGTGAACCCTGCCTGCTATCCCCTGTTCTGAAGTTACCTCACTCCTCAGAATGGCCGAGAACAGCAAGTGGATCTTAGTTACGACCGCTAAGATCATAGACAAACTCAGGTAGATTCTTCTTCTAATGCTGCCTGAGAAGAAACAACACACTCCGGTGCTGTTTAAAATAACAAACTTTTGATTGAAGAAATAAAAACTAAGTTTAACAACCACAGTCCTCTCACACGTCCTATCTATTAGTTAGGTGCAAGAGAATGACTGGGTATGACGTAGAGGGGAGGAGCTATATAGCAGCTCTGCTTGGGTGATCCTCTTGCACTTCCTGTTAGGGAGGAGATATAATCCCATAAGTAATGGATGACCCGTGGACTGACTACACTTAACAGGAGAAACTATCCTAGGCAAATTTTAGCCAGCCATGTGGAAAAAAACTGGGCCCCAATAAAGTTTATCACCAAAAGCATATAAAAAACGTTTAAGCACTCCCAGCAAACGTTTATATTTCAGTAATTTGAAAAAATAATAAGAGTGTTACCTCTAATAGTAAGCATGATACTAGTCGTTATTAAATCACTGTAATCAGGCTTACCTTAAATAAATCCGGTATCAACAGCATTTTCTAGCATATACATTTCTCTAGAAAAATTTAGACTGCACATACCTCATAGCAGGATACCCTGCACGCCATTCCCCAAGCTGAAGTTACCTCTCTCTTCAGTTATGTGTGAGAACAGCAATGGATCTTAGTTACAACCTGCTAAGATCATTAGAGACCACAGGCAGACTCTTCTTCTATTTTCTGCCTGAGACCAAAATAGTACAACTCCGGTACCATTTAAAAATAACAAACTTTTGAATTGAGGAAAAATAACTAAACTACACCACATCTCTCTAACTGCTTCAATGCTTGTCGAGAGCTTCAAGAGAATGACTGGGGGTGGCAGTTAGGGGAGGAGCTATATAGACAGCTCTGCTGTGGGTGATCCTCTTGCAGCTTCCTATTGGGAAGGAGAATATCCCACAAGTAATGGATGATCCGTGGACTGGATACACCTTACAAGAGAAAAGACAACATCTCTGTATCAAATTTTGCTAGTTGCAAAGATCACGCCTGAACCAAGGTGTAGTCTAGATAAGGTGCCACCACAATTCCCTGGGATCTAATCACTGCCAAAAGAGCTCCCAGAACCTTTGTGAATACTCTGGGAGCTGTGGCAAGACCAAACGGAAGAGCAATAAACTGGAAATGCTTGTCCAGAAAGGCAAATCTTAGGAACTGGTAATGATCCCTGTGAATGGGAACGTGTAAATACGCGTCCTTCAGGTCTATGGTCGTTATGAACTGACCTTCGTGAACCAATGGAAGAATGGAACGAATAGTTTCTATCTCAATGGATGGAACCCTGAGGAATTTGTCGAGGCACTTGAGATCTAGGATTGGTCGAAAAGTTCCCTCCTTTTTGGGAACCACAAATAGATTTGAATAGAATCCTAGACTTTGTTCCTTTAGAGGGACTGATACGACTCCTCTCAGGGAGGATAGGTCCTTTAACGCAATTTAAGAAGGCCTCCCTCTTTACCTGGTTTGAGTATAGTCTTGATAGGAGAAATCTGCTCCATGGAGGGGGAGACTTAAAACCTATTTTGTAACCCTGGGATTCTATGTCCACAGCCCATGGATCTGAAACATCTCGTATCCAAGCCTGATGAAAAAGAGAAAGCCTGCCCCCACCTGATCCAAAGTTGGATCGGGGGCAGACCCTTCATGCTGATTCAGAGTCAGTGGAAGGCTTCTTGTTTTGTTTTCCCTTATTCCATGGCTGGCTGGTTTTCCAAGAGGACCTGGATTGGTCTGGTTTGGAAGAAGAATAGGACGACTTCTGTCCCTTAAAATTCCGAAAGGAACGAAAATTAGAAGTCTAACGACCCTTAGGTCTATTCTTCTTGTCTTGAGGTAGAAAAGATCCCTTTCCACCTGTAATCTCTGAAATGATCTCCGCCAGACCAGGTCCAAACAAAGTCTTACCCTTATAGGGCAAAGCCGAAAGCTTGGTTTTTGAAGAAACATCAGCTGACCAATATTTAAACCACAGAGCTCTGCGAGCTAAAACAGTGAAGCTAGATATCTTAGCCCCCAGTCTAATTAACTGCATGTTGGCATCACAGATAAAGGTATTGGCCAGTTTAAGAGCCTTGATCCTGTCTTGGATCTCCTCTACAGTAGTCTCTTCTGAAATCAGATCAGATGGAGCATCACACCAATAAGATACTGCTCCCGCAACCGTGACAATACTTGCCGCAGGTTGCCACTGTAAACCCTGATGGACATACATCTTTTTTTTAAATAAGCCTCAAGCTTTTTATCCATAGGATCCTTAAAAGAACAACTATCCTCTATAGGAATGGTAGTTCTCTTAGCTAGAGTAGAAATAGCACCTTCTACCTTAGGAATAGTGCACCATGAGTCTTGAATAGAGTCAGCAACAGGAAACATCTTTTTAAAAACAGATGAAGGGAAAACGGTACCTCTGGCTAATCCCATTCCTGTGCTATAACTTCTGAAAATTTTCTAGGAATCGAACTCTATCCAGCTAAGAAGACGTCCTAGTGTTGGCTGTCTTTAAATTAAAATTTAAAGCACAAGGAACAAAATTGCATTGGCAGGACAATTTGAGCCTCTAAACATAGTAAGCATTTGTCCACAGACATTGACTGATCTAATTCAGAATCCATTACTGTAGTTACAGCCACAAAAAAATAGAACCCAAAATTAAATTAAAATAATTTGAGGTTCATAATCTTAAACACCAAAAAAATATAATTTATGCTTACCTGATAAATTCATTTCTCCTGTAGTGTAGTCAGTCCACGGGTCATCCATTACTTATGGGATTATATCTCCTCCCTAACAGGAAGTGCAAGAGGATCACCCAAGCAGAGCTGCTACATAGCTCCTCCCCTCTACGTCATATCCAGTCATTCGACCGAAACCATACGAGAAAGGAGAAACTATAGGGTGCAGTGGTGACTGTAGTTTAATTAAAATTTAGAGCTGCCGTAAAAAACAGGGCGGGCCGTGGACTGACTACACTACAGGAGAAATGAATTTATCAGGTAAGCATAAATTATATTTTCTCCTGTTAAGTGTAGTCAGTCCACGGGTCATCCATTACTTATGGGATACCAATACCAAAGCTAAAAGTACACGGATGACGGGAGGGACAGGCAGGATCTTTACACGGAAGGAACCACTGCCTGTAGAACCTCTCTCCCAAAAACAGCCTCCGAAGAAGCAAAAGTGTCAAATTTGTAAAATTTTGAAAAAGTGTGAAGTGAAGACCAAGTTGCAGCCTTGCAAATCTGTTCAACAGAGGCCTCATTCTTAAAGGCCCAAGTGGAAGCCACAGCTCTAGTAGAATGAGCTGTAATCCTTTCAGGAGGCTGCTGTCCAGCAGTCTCATAGGCTAAACGTATTATGCTACGAAGCCAAAAAGAGAGAGAGGTAGCCGAAGCTTTTTGACCTCTCCTCTGTCCAGAATAAACGACAAACAGAGAAGAAGTTTGTCTAAAATCCTTAGTTGCCTGCAAATAAAATTTCAGGGCACGGACGACGTCCAGATTGTGCAGAAGTCGTTCCTTCTTTGAAGAAGGGTTAGGGCACAATGATGGAACAACAATCTCTTGATTGATATTCTTGTTAGTGACTACCTTAGGTAAGAACCCAGGTTTAGTACGCAGAACTACCTTGTCTGAATGAAAAATCAGATAAGGAGAATCACAATGTAAGGCCGATAACTCAGAGACTCTTCGAGCCGAGGAAATAGCCATTAAAAACAGAACTTTCCAAGATAACAGCTTGATATCAATGGAATGAAGGGGTTCAAACGGAACACCTTGCAGAACGTTAAGAACTAAGTTTAAGCTCCACGGCGGAGCAACAGTCTTAAACACAGGCTTAATCCTAGCCAAAGCCTGACAAAAAGCCTGAACGTCTGGAACTTCTGACAGACGTTTGTGTAAAAGGATAGACAGAGCTGAGATCTGTCCCTTTAATGAACTAGCAGATAAACCCTTTTCTAAACCTTCTTGTAGAAAAGACAATATCCTAGGAATCCTAACCTTACTCCATGAGTAACTCTTGGATTCGCACCAATGTAAGTATTTACGCCATATTTTATGGTAAATTTTCCTGGTAACAGGTTTCCTAGCCTGTATTAAGGTATCAATCACTGACTCCGAGAATCCACGCTTTGATAGAATCAAGCGTTCAATCTCCATGCAGTCAGCCTCAGAGAAATTAGATTTGGATGTTTGAAAGGACCCTGAATCAGAAGGTCCTGTCTCAGAGGCAGAGACCATGGTGGACAGGACGACATGTCCACTAGATCTGCATACCAGGTCCTGCGTGGCCACGCAGGCGCTATTAGAATCACCGATGCTCTCTCCTGTTTGATCCTGGCAATCAATCGAGGAAGCATCGGGAAAGGTGGAAACACATAAGCCATGTTGAAGACCCAAGGTGCTGTCAGAGCATCTATCAGTACCGCTCCCGGGTCCCTGGACCTGGATCCGTAACAAGGAAGCTTGGCGTTCTGGCGAGACGCCATGAGATCCAGATCTGGTTTGCCCCAAAGATGAAGCAGTTGGGCAAACACCTCCGGATGCAGTTCCCACTCCCCCGGATGAAAGGTCTGGCGACTTAGAAAATCCGTCTCCCAGTTCTCCACGCCTGGGATGTGGATCGCTGACAGGTGGCAAGAGTGAGACTCTGCCCAGCGAATTATCTTTGAGACTTCCATCATCGCTAGGGAACTCCTTGTTCCTCCTTGATGGTTGATGTAAGCCACAGTCGTGATGTTGTCCGAATGAAACCTGATGAACCTCAGAGTTGCTAACTGAGGCCAAGCCAGAAGAGCATTGAAAATTGCTCTTAATTCCAGAATGTTTATTGGAAGGAGTCTCTCCTCCTGAGTCCATGATCCCTGAGCCTTCAGGGAATTCCAGACTGCGCCCCAACCTAGAAGGCTGGCGTCCGTTGTTACAATCGTCCAATCTGGCCTGCGGAAGGGCATCCCCTTGGACAGATGTGGCCACCATAGAAGAGAATCTCTGGTCTCTTGATCCAGATTTAGCAGAGGGGACAAATCTGAGTAATCCCCATTAGACTGACTTAGCATGCACAATTGCAGCGGTCTGAGATGCAGGCGCGCAAATGGTACTATGTCCATTGCCGCTACCATTAAGCCGATTACCTCCATGCACTGAGCCACTGACGGGTGTTGAATGGAATGAAGGACACGGCAAGCATTTAGAAGTTTTGATAACCTGTCCTCCGTCAGGTAAATTTTCATTTCTACAGAATCTATAAGAGTCCCTAGAAAGGGAACTCTTGTGAGTGGCAATAGAGAACTCTTTTCTACGTTCATCTTCCACCCATGCGACCTTAGAAATGCCAGAACTAACTCAGACTTGGCAGTTTGGAAACTTGACGCTTGTATCAGAATGTCGTCTAGGTACGGAGCTACCGCTATGCCTCGCGGTCTTGGTACCGCCAGAAGAGAGCCCAGAACCTTTGTAAAGATTCTTGGAGCCGTAGCTAACCCGAAGGGAAGAGCTACAAACTGGTAATGCCTGTTTAGGAAGGCAAATCTTAGATACCGGTAATGATCCTTGTGAATCGGTATGTGAAGGTAGGCATCCTTTAAATCCACTGTGGTCATGTACTGACCCTCTTGGATCGTGGGTAAGATGGTTCGAATAGTTTCCATTTTGAACGATGGAACTCTTAGGAATTTGTTTAGGATCTTTAAGTCCAAGATTGGTCTGAAGGTTCCCTCTTTTTTGGGAACCACAAACAGATTTGAATAGAATCCTTGCCCGTGTTCCGACCGCGGAACTGGGTGGATCACTCCCATTAGTAAAAGGTCTTGTACACAGCGTAGAAACGCCTCTTTCTTTATCTGGTTTGCTGATAACCTTGAAAGAAATCTCCCTTGTGGAGGAGAAGCTTTGAAGTCCAGAAGATATCCCTGAGATATGATCTCCAACGCCCAGGGATCCTGGACATCTCTTGCCCAAGCCTGGGCGAAGAGAGAGTCTGCCCCCCACTAGATCCGTTTCCGGATCGGGGGCCCTCACTTCATGCTGTCTTAGGGGCAGCAGCAGGTTTTCTGGCCTGCTTGCCCTTGTTCCAGGACTGGTTAGGTTTCCAGCCCTGTCTGTAGCGAGCAACAGTTCCTTCCTGTCTTGGAGCGGAGGAAGTTGATGCTGCTCCTGCCTTGAAGTTACGAAAGGCACGAAAATTAGACTGTTTAGCCTTTGGTTTGGCCCTGTCTTGAGGCAGGGCATGGCCCTTACCTCCAGTAATGTCAGCAATAATTTCTTTCAAGCCGGGCTCGAATAATGTCTGCCCTTTGAAAGGAATATTAAGCAATTTAGATTTAGAAGTCACGTCAGCTGACCAGGATTTAAGCCACAGCGCTCTACGCGCTTGAATGGCGAATCCGGAGTTCTTAGCCGTAAGTTTGGTTAAGTGTACTACGGCATCAGAAATAAATGAATTAGCTAGCTTAAGGGCTTTAAGCTTGTTCATAATCTCATCCAATGGAGCTGTGCTAAGGGTCTCTTCCAGAGACTCAAACCAGAATGCCGCCGCCGCAGCAGTGACAGGCGCGATGCATGCAAGGGGTTGTAATATAAAACCTTGCTGAACAAACATTTTCTTAAGGTAACCCTCTAACTTTTTATCCATTGGATCTGAAAAAGCACAGCTATCCTCCACCGGGATAGTGGTGCGCTTAGCCAGAGTAGAAACTGCTCCTTCCACCTTAGGGACCGTCTGCCATAGGTCCCGTGTGGTGGCATCTATTGGAAACATTTTTCTAAATATAGGAGGGGGTGAAAAGGGCACACCGGGTCTATCCCACTCCTTGTTAACAATTTCTGTAAGCCTTTTAGGTATAGGAGAAACGTCAGTACACGTCGGTACCGCAAAATATTTATCCAGCCTACATACTTTCTCTGGAATTGCAACCGTGTTACAATCATTCAGAGCCGCTAATACCTCCCCTAGTAATACACGGAGGTTCTCAAGCTAAAATTTAAAATTTGAAATGTCTGAATCCAGTTTACTTGGATCAGATCCGTCAAACAACAGAATGAAGCTCTCCGTCCTCATGTTCTGCAAATTGTGACGCAGTATCAGACATGGCTCTATTATTATCAGCGCACTCTGTTCTTACCCCCAGAGTGATCACGTTTACCTCTTAATTCTGGCAATTTAGATAGTACTTCAGTCATAACATTAGCCATGTCTTGCAAAGTGATTTGTATGGGCCGCCCTGATGTACTCGGCGCCACAATATCACGCACCTCCTGAGCGGGAGGCGAAGGTACTGACACGTGAGGAGAGTTAGTCGGCATAACTTCCCCGTCGTTGTCTGGTGATATCTTTTTAACATGTAAAGTTTGACTTTTATTCAAAGTAACATCTATACATTGAGTGCACAAATTTCTATTGGGCTCCACATTGGCCTTTAAACATAATGAACAAACAGATTCATTTGTGTCAGACATGTTTAAACAGTTCCGGAATAGCGGAAGTGCGGGCGTTACGTGAGCGGGAAGAAATACACTACGCCACTAAAGCGCATAAATTAGAGAGAAAACGGCTTAAAATGAAAACCGTTGAACTCTCTAAAAACATATGATAAGATCATCATAATCTATGCCAATATACAAAGAAGTGCTTAAAAATAAAAACCGCTAAGCAAAAGCTATGCAAAATGTCCCATGCAAAGTATTGTCCCAACAATAAAGGTATAACCCCTCATCCAAGTGAAAAGTCTCTCTTACTGATAACCTTATGTCTCAAATGTTAAGCACATAATGTAAATCTGTCCCAAAATAAAATTGTATCCTTAAAGGACCAGTCAACACAGTAGATTTGCATAATCAACAAATGCAAGATAACAAGACAATGCAATAGCACTTAGTCTGAACTTCAAATAAATACATTTTTTTTCTGACAATTTTAAAAGTTATGTATTTTTCCACTCCCCCTGTACCATGTGACAGCCATCAGTCATTCACAAATGCAAATAAAGTTTAAATACAAAAAGACTGTGCACATTTTGTTAATGGAAGTAAATTGGAAAGTTGTTTAAAATGGCATGCTCTATCTGAAAAATGAAAGTTTAATTTTGATTGAGTGTCCCTTTAACTAAAAAAAAGAATAAGTTGTCCCAGAAATGGATCCATAAAAGGATTAACCTCTTAAGTGCTGTTGTCCTTCAATACCTAGAAGGCAAAGGCACTTACCTTAGATCCTGCAGGACAGGTATTATACTCCCTGTCATGGACGAGTAGGAAGAGAGTAACCAACTCTGGCTTTTTTCAAAGGAGAAGCAAAGTTAAAATTAAAGCAAAGACTACCTCGCCGCCTTTTAACTGCTTAAAGGCCACCACTAATCTTACTAAAGAGATTGATGTGGAAACAGCTAGACCCCAATCCTTGCTTGCAGGGAAAAGTACCCATAAAACGATTAAATATCTTCAGACACCAACTTCGCACATCCTCCATTGACAGAGGCAAAGAGAATGACTGGGGATTATGAGTAAGGGAAGTTACACTTAACAGCTTTGCTGGGGTGCTCTTTGCCTCCTCCTGCTGGTCAGGAGTTGAATATCCCACTAGGAATTGGAATGACGTCATGGACTCTGCATGTCTTAGGAAAGAAAACTAATTTTCTCGCAAACAAGTTAACATTTGTAATAAAATTCTTAGAAGCAACTCGTCATAATCCAGTTTTAAATAATATAAGTTTGATATTGAAACTGTAAATTTGCTTGTTAAGGTCTCTGCTATACTCCACCTTATTCCAAAACAGATTTATTTTAGGACACTTTCAAATGTCTTTGGTTTGGGATAGTCATTTTACATGGCTATATTAGTGTTAAAGTGCAACACACAAATATTTGTATGTTGCACTTTAAAGGGATACTGAACCCAAATTTTCTCTTTCATGATTCAGATAGAGTATGCAATTTTAATCAACTTTCTAATTTACTCCTATTCTCATAATTTTTCTTCATTCTCTTGGTATCTTTATTTGAAAAAGAAGGAATGTAAGCATAAGAGCCGGCCCATTTTTGGTTCAGACCCTGGGTAGCATTTGCTGATTGGTGGCTACATTAAACCCCACTCAGCAAGCTCTACCCAGATGCTGAACCAAAGATGGGCCATCTTGTAAGCTTATATTCCTGCTTTTTCAAATAAATATACCAAAACAAAGAAAAATTTATAGAAGTAAATTAGAAAGTTGCTTAAAATTGCATACTCTATCTGAATTATGAAAGAAAAAATTTGGGTTCAGTATCCCTTTAACAATAATATATCCAATGCCAAAAATAGCTAAAGGCCATTTCCATATTTGGCATTATTTTATAAAACGAATGCAGAATTCTGAAATCATGCCTAAATATTACTAGTAACAAATTAATTGCATAAGTCATAACCCTTTGGTGCCACAGGAGGTCGCAAAACATTGTAATACTGTTAATGTTGTGCTGCACACTTTTTTTAAATGCTATGGGTGAAATTAATATTGTATAGTTATGCAATTCTGCATCACGGAGGTTTTCATACGTATCTTTTCAACAGTACAAAAGATAAAACAGTCTACTTAAATACATCAAATGAGGGCAATGTCATTAAATGTCAGACTGAAACTTACTAGGATTATAGTCAGATGTGAAGTAACTGATATTTAACACAATCTGGTATAAAAAGGAGGACACTTTATATGGAATACTGAAATTAGTGCACTTGTACGTGGTACTATTGATTTAATACTAAATCAGGCATGGCAAATTGGTGGTCGTGGACGATATGGTACGGTATGGTAAACCAGTACTGAAACATATCAGCAGAGGTTATGGAATAGGAGTATATTGTAGATCCATAAAGGGAGGGAAAAGACAAGTCCCTGGGACCAAATAGAGTGTTTATGAGAAATTTCCTATGAGGTGAAAAAGTTTCACAAACCATATATTATATACATCCCTCTGACTAGTACTGTACTCTGAGGGGAAACCGGGCCTCAATATAGACTGAAAACCCCTCTCTCTAAAAAAATCAAATGCACCTCTTCATTCTTCAACCACCTCTAGCGGAGGCAAAGTAAAGATTGAGGTATGTGTAAGGGGTTTTATAGAGCTCTTGGGGTTTGGGAATCTTTGCCTCCTTCTAGTGGTAGAGAAGAATAATGGATTGTGGACTCTCACCACCTGTATGAAAGAAAGCAAAACCTAGACTGTGTGCCATGGTTTCTGAGCCCCCAAACGGAGCAAAAAGTTGAGCTTTGGGACTTCTAGTGGACAAACTAAGTGGCCACAATTGAAAAAAGAACCCTGTGGAAGAACAGTAGACCTTCCTTAAATCTAAAAACTTGTGCAACTGAACATTTTTATGAAATATATTATGTGTGTGTTTCATTGCCCTAGGCCTAGATTAATATGCTGCCCTTAGAGCTTCTAAAATATTGATCTGCGGCCCCATATTTTAGGGAGTTGGCCATCACTGTGATAAAGGGTAAAAACTGCCTCGGGAGGAAATAATTTTCATGACTGGAAAATTGTTGCAAATAATGCTAGCATCATAAACACTTGCGCGGATGTACAGATAGACATTGTAAGTTTGTCTCTTTTTAATATAATCGGATGTTTGGTGCATACCTAGGATTGCATGAACAAAATTACATTTGGCAGTTTTGTGGGCACCACTAGTTACAGGAAATAAGTATATTGGTTGAATATTTTAGTTATATTATATACACACATACATAAAAAAATGTGTCCTCCTCAGGAGCTCAATGTGGTCAGTTCTGTAGCCAGTGCATTAAACGCCCCTGCTAGGGTTAAATACACATTTATCAAGGAATATTTGTACAAAAATAATATGCTCTAACAAATCAGAGCATTTACTTCTGCTTCACCAACTCCCTTTAAGACAAGCCAAGTCAGCCTTAAAGGGACATTAAACACTGAGATAGAAATATAAAATTAAAAATTGTATATATATATATATATATATATATATATATATATATATATATATATATATATATATATATATATATATATATATATATGTGTGTGTGTGTGTGTGTTAGAAATAGAAGTGCAGAACACTGTTCTATTCTACGCAGTCACTGGCTGCACACTCTAGTGACCTATTTAAAATAAAGCCAAGTTGTGTTGTGGTTTTGGCCTCAGAGTTTTGTTTAAAAAGCATTTTTACAAAAACATGGTTAACACATACGTCCTTATCTTGCGGAGTGCAAAGGCATGCTTATAATTTTACCTATAAAGTCCCAGATGAAAATATTCTTATGGAAAATACGAGCAGATTTAAATCCATGATGAAAGACTTGCTCTAGCGCTGAAACCAGGCCATTTTCTCCACAAAGCAGGATCGTTAAACTGCCTCTCTGCAGGGAAACAAATTATATAAGAAGCTTTAGATAGGTAAAGCTGAAATGACTTCACTGATCAAGTCTGTAATGTGTGATAACAGCATTAACTCCTTCAGTGCCTAAATCATTAAGTGAAACGGTCATATTTATTGTATTGCAGATTCCCTTACATTATAGAAGGACATTCGGATTACAGTGTTCACTACACCAAAAGCATTTCAGAATTATTTTGCCAACTTACAGCAACACTTTAATTAGGAAATTATACGCAGGATTTCTAGGACTTATCGTCTCTGACACAATCTTGGCAAGCACGCCGTTCTGCTAACAATCTACTAACTGATGTAGCTACCACATGCTTAGAAGTTTTGTTTATGTAATGTTTAGTAAAATCCACCCCCATTTACCCTTACAGAAGAACCCCTACTTTGGCAGCCACTTTGTTTTATCACTTCATAAAGAAGAGCACTAGACAGTGAGACGCTGTAACACTCAATTCTATGGAGACTGAAGGCACCTCGTCAAGCTCCCATCTACCAGCCTCTACAGTGTTGAGGTGAAAAGAAAAAAAATTGGGAGGAGCTTTTATTTTTTTAGGCAATTAAATGCAAGTATTTAATGTTGAATTTATAAGGCAGTGGTTGTGTGTCAATACTGATACTAAACAGTAAGGTTAAGATAGCAATACATAAACCAAATATGAAAATATCATATACTTCATTGTCTGTTCTAAATTTAGCATTCATTTATTCTGGCCAATAGGGTTTTGCCACTAAAACACGAAGGCAGCAACAGAAACTCAGTGCCACTATAACCCCTGGGGCTTCACCACAGCTCTTTCAGTACTTAGATACTAACTCCAGCCTTCCATGTTCGTTTTTTATAATACTAATGAGTCTGCTCTGGGGACAGCTGCGGTGGCAATGGATATGTATTAAGCCTTCAGAGTGCTTTGTGTTTTGTAAAATGCACCCAGTGCTAAGAGTGATGCCAGGGACAGTGGGCACCCAGCCCATGCTTTGTATATATAGTGAAACACCACCTAGCTGAGCTACTCTCATACATGCAAGGCTGGAGTTAGGTACTGGAAGGGAAATAGAGTGCTTAACATACATTTGCAACTTCCCAGAGACTCTCTGTTGATGCTTCCATATACACATACAGGTTTAAGAGACTTTCCAAATTACTTCAGTTACACATTTGTGCACAGTCTTTCTATATGCACAAGTTCTGAGGCACCAGCTTCTACTGAGCACGTGCGAGAGTTCAGCGTGTATACGTAGATGAGTCTGTGATTGGCTGATGGCTGCCACATGATACAGGAAGCCAGCAAATAAAGGACATTTTAATAAGATTCTGTATATAGATGCAAATTAAACTATGACTCGGCAGATGTGGGATTTCTTTAAGCTTGTCCATGCATTGTCTGTTGTAATTTTCAGAAACCATAAACTTAATTAAGTGTCAGTTCTGAAACTACTGTCCCTATAACATTTCTTAAAACTATGAAGCTGTAAGCAAATAAAAGAAAATAAAGAAATATTAAAATATTAAAAAATAAAATATTCACAATTTAACTTTTTGCCAGAAGGATTCATATTTAAATACATTTCTAAATGTTTACTTTCTGGGACATTACTAAATCAGCTTCATATTAAGATCCATTTAAGTACAAACTTAAGTACAAACTTAATCAAAGGAATACAGCAGGGCCTCTCAAAATCCTGAGTCTGTCCACTCGAAGATCAGAGGCAGTAGAATTGAACCAACTTATCGGATCATCGGAATCGCTGCTCAACTAATCCAGTAGCTGTATTATCGTTAATGGAGCTGCACCTAAATAAGGGGATCTTTTTCGAGAGGACATCCACACCGGTTTGATTCAATTACGGTATAAGTAAGAAGCTGCACCTTGATTAGGATTTCCTGTCTCACTGTAGGGACACGGCATAAACTTTTTCATGATTGTCCATAAGTCTCTTGAGATGTCGCCCTGGATTGTAAATCCTATTGCGGATAGAGTTTGATTACAGCGCACTGTGTGCAATATGTGCTTCCGATCCGGAGCCTTAAAGGGACAGTCTACTCCAGAATTGTTATAGTTTAAAATGATAGATAATCCCTTTATTACCCATTCCCCATTTCTGCATAACCAACACTGTTATATTAATATACTTTTTACCTCTGTGATTACCTTGAATCTAAGCCTCTGCAGACTGCCCCCTTACTTCAGTTATTTTGACAGACTTGCATTTTAGCCAATCAGTGCTGACTCAAATAACTCCACGGGAATTAGCAAAATGTTATGTATATGGAACACATGAACTAGCGCTATTAAGCTGTGAAAAACTGTCAAAATGTACTGACATAAGAGGCGGCCTTCAAGAGCTTAGAAATTAGCATATGACCCTACCTAGGTGTAGCTTTTAACAAAAAAATTCCAAGAGAGCAAAGAAAATTTGATTATAAAAGTAAATTGGAAAGTTGTTTGAAATTGCATGCCCTACCTAAATCATGAGAGTTTAATTTCAACTAGAATGACCCTTTAATGGGAAACAAGTGGCTGGTGAAGCTCCTGTGTGCTGTAATGTAACACCGCATGCGGAAGACTGTAGTGCCCCAGTTTATTTTGTTAATGTATTTTCTTGTTATGTTCTGGCAGGCTCATTTGCCATTCAGAGGCACCCTGCGTGCCATTAGGTTGATATCCTAAACTACCACTATGGTTGGTTGTAAACTCCTCACTGTTTAGAGCAATACTTTGGAAAATTAAGAAAATCTTCCCAAGAAATTCAAAAATGGAGCTCTGGATACATTGCTTACATACCCACAAGTACTGAAGTGGTTATGGTCATGTAACTTTAAAAGCCAATCACATACTTTAAGGTTTTCCCAGGTAATGTGTAAGGGGTGAGGTCAGGGCTACCTAGGACTGAGTAGGGGAAAAAGCTGACTTCCTCAGTCTAGGCCTACTTACTATGAGGTGAAAAGGACCCAAAGAGCAGAGGTGTGCGTGCACCAGCTCCTTGAAGACTTAGACTTAACCCTGGAGCAAGAAACTTGTGTACCAGCTTTCAAGGTGCGAGATTGTTTCCATGTTTCAGTAGCTGGTTAGGTTGCCTGGCTCTAAAGCAAGCAAAGGTCTTTCCACCTCTGGGTGTGCAGTTGTGTAGGCTGTGGGGAGAATTCCTCACTACACTTATGAGACTGCATTGCTAGATGATTCAGGCTGGACACCTTTTCTGCACTCCCTCACATTTACAGATCTTGCTCCCTGCTACTCATCAAGGGGCCTAATGTGCACCACCAATATAGGGACGGTGTAAAGGTTCTGCAGTACTATTTGGAAGGAGGGAGTCCTTAGGAGTGCAGATGTGTGTTGCTATGGTTGCACCATTGCATTTTGTTTAAGATAGTATACAGGGACTTACGCTATATTGTTAGACAGTCCTTATATTGTGCTATTTGCATTAATTACTACTGATTATTGGTTGATGTAATAAAGCCATTAATTATGCTACTGTCTTTGTGGGGTATCTATTTGGCAAGCAATAGCAATGAGAATTTTCCCCTGGGTGCTAAATTTAGTTCAATATGTCCCAGACACACTGCCCCAATCAAGGCTCAGGTCTGCCTGTGAAGCTAAAGCGCATGTAGCGACCAACTACTATCAGCCGCCTTCTCCCACGGTGGTGAAGGGGTTACGCTTATATTAGATTCAGAGGTTTCAGATACCTCCACATGTGGTGGCCACTCGTGCCGTTCTGCTATTTTTGGAGCCAAATTTCTTCTTGTGTGTTACAGCATCATACAAATAAATTTGGCTCTGAAAATAGCAGAATTGCACGAGGCGCGGCCTGCCGCATTCTTCTGCATTGGGAGGTATCAGAAACCTCTGAATACACATATCTAGCTTATATCAGGAGTTGAGTAAATACCTTGTGCGTATAAATTGAGAGGAAAGCACATTGGTGGATAACACAGCAAGTTAGCAAACCTATTCAACAGATTAATTTAATTCTTTGAGCTCAATTTACCATTCACAAGTGTACATATTTGCCCTTGTCCACACGGCTTCCCCTCTGGCTGCCCGCACTTACCACTGCACACGAGTGCTCCTGTGTGCTTGCGTATAACTCCGTCTCTGCACAGCCAAGCATGCGTGTGCAGCAGCTGTCCATCTACCCTGTCAGAAAGGCGGAGAACAGGGCAGGGAAGCGGAGAACAGGGAAGAGAAGCGGAAAACAGGGAAGCGGAAAACCTGCAGTCAAAGGGGAGCGAAGGGCTTGATAAATCGAGCCCTTTTCGTTTGAGAGTATAGGAATATACCCCAGCGCCAACAGAAACCTTGTGAGCCTGAGGCGGTGGTACCTAGCTCCCACCTAAAGAAAGATAACTGTGAGGAATGAGCCCAGGCGCCAACAATACGGAGGCTAAGGTTAGGTATAGGAGTGGACTAGTTAAAGTACTGTTTAAATGGTAAAACAATTTATTGTACAGAAATAAAATTTGGTAAAACACAATACTTTGGTAAAAACACAATATTACATGTGCATGGATCCACGCTAATAAAATATAATATATATAAAAACTTCAAAGCATAAACACATAGTAGAAGTAGACACAATGAAATTGGTTTAACAATATAAAAGCTAATCCGTGGTGATCATAAAAATATGATTGAATAAAAAATCCAAATAACAATAAAAATAATAATAAATGTGGCAGTGTTCCAATACTTAATGTTCCATTGAAAAACGTCCAAATTAAATGAAAAAATTATGAAATAAGTGTCAATCCTGTGTTGGAAAATGCAAAAAAAAAAAATGCGTCAATCCTGTGGTTTTCAGTGGAACCAAAAAATGAAAAGATGGAAAAAAATAAAAAAATCAAAAGCTTAAAAATTGTCAAAGGCAAAAAGCAAAGTATGTGTGAAGTTTAAAGCCTTTATGTGAAGGTTAATCCCTGTGTCCGGTGTTGTTATCCTTATCCCTTAGTGTATGGTATCCTTCTCCCTTGGTGTGTGGGGGCCCAAGGGGACTCTGCCCCAGTGGAAAATACCAAAAAGTGCTGAGTGCAAGAATTCAAAGTATTATCAACTATTAAGAATGATAGAAAATACAAAATACAAAAAATCCAAAAACTCAAAAATAGGAAACCTGTGAATAAAAATATACACAATGTGTAAAACGTTTACAAATGAGTACTTCTAATGGAATGATGCTTACCAGGTCTACGCGTTTCGGCCCTTCCTAGGCCTTTATCAAGACTGATGGTAAGCTATAATTAGTGATCTTATATAGGGGAAGTAGACCTGTAACCGGAAATAGTCTTGATTTGTGACTTCCGGTTTTCCGTGACTTTTAAACTTTTGTTATTCCATTTAGTCAGTTCTACTTGGTCTTAAATATTTGGTTTCAGATTGCATATGTGACATCTTATAGAGGGCTAAATCATTTGAGACCTACACCCGATAATCCCTAGCCTTCGTGATCCTATGACGTCACTTCCGGTAGGGGTATACGACCGAATCTGTCTGATCTATTAGACCTTAATGCTGAACGATCGAATCGCTAATATGGCTAAATATTAAGTGATTAGCCTTATATGCCTCAATAATTATTTGTATTTCTAGAGCCTATGAATTTTGAGCTTTTGAGCCTATGAATAGCGCCAACAGGTCGTGACGTCACAACCAATAGGGACCTCCGGAAATCGGAACCGAAATTTACTAATAAAAATTATAAATCTAGAAATACAAATAATTATTGAGGCATATAAGGCTAATCACTTAATATTTAGCCATATTAGCGATTCGATCGTTCAGCATTAAGGTCTAATAGATCAGACAGATTCGGTCGTATACCCCTACCGGAAGTGACGTCATAGGATCACGAAGGCTAGGGATTATCGGGTGTAGGTCTCAAATGATTTAGCCCTCTATAAGATGTCACATATGCAATCTGAAACCAAATATTTAAGACCAAGTAGAACTGACTAAATGGAATAACAAAAGTTTAAAAGTCACGGAAAACCGGAAGTCACAAATCAAGACTATTTCCGGTTACAGGTCTACTTCCCCTATATAAGATCACTAATTATAGCTTACCATCAGTCTTGATAAAGGCCTAGGAAGGGCCGAAACGCGTAGACCTGGTAAGCATCATTCCATTAGAAGTACTCATTTGTAAACGTTTTACACATTGTGTATATTTTTATTCACAGGTTTCCTATTTTTGAGTTTTTGGATTTTTTGTATTTTGTATTTTCTATCATTCTTAATAGTTGATAATACTTTGAATTCTTGCACTTAGCACTTTTTGGTATTTTCCACTGGGGCAGAGTCCCCTTGGGCCCCCACACACCAAGGGAGAAGGATACCATACACTAAGGGATAAGGATAACAACACCGGACACAGGGATTAACCTTCACATAAAGGCTTTAAACTTCACACATACTTTGCTTTTTGCCTTTGACTTTTTTCAGCTTTTGATTTTTTTATTTTTTTCCATCTTTTCATTTTTTGGTTCCACTGAAAACCACAGGATTGACATTTTTTTTTTGCATTTTCCAACACAGGATTGACACTTATTTCATCATTTTTTCATTTAATTTGGACGTTTTTCAATGGAACATTAAGTATTGGAACACTGCCACATTTATTATTATTTTTATTGTTATTTGGATTTTTTATTCAATCATATTTTTATGATCACCACGGATTAGCTTTTATATTGTTAAACCAATTTCATTGTGTCTACTTCTACTATGTGTTTATGCTTTGAAGTTTTTATATATATTATATTTTATTAGCGTGGATCCATGCACATGTAATATTGTGTTTTTACCAAAGTATTGTGTTTTACCAAATTTTATTTCTGTACAATAAATTGTTTTACCATTTAAACAGTACTTTAACTAGTCCACTCCTATACCTAACCTTAGCCTCCGTATTGTTGGCGCCTGGGCTCATTCCTCACGTTTGAGAGTATATAAAATAAAAAATTTCAAAGTGTGAAAATCTGTATTTTATATAAAACTCCCATTTGAACTTCAAAAGGACAGAAAAGTCAAAATTAACTTTGCATGATTCAGATAGATCATGTTATTTTTCAACTATTATGTTCTTTTAAAGGCACATTGCAGTCATTTTTTTCTTTGAATCATCTAAAAGCAGCATATTTCAAAATGTGTTACAAATGAGTACAATGCACACAACAAATACAGCTCTGTTAGTTTTGATTTAAACTGATAATGTTTTTCCATAACAATGTTTCAATAGGTTTAAAATGTAATAATCCCCAACTCACCTCTTTCTCTGGTTTGTGAAAATGTTTTACAATGTTGTTCACAGCTTCACTAATTCCATCTTGGATCTGTCCAGCATTTGGTTCTGCAAAACACAATGACAGAGTTTCAACAGTTTACATGAAACGCCAAAGCCCATAATGCAAAGACATTAACAGTGTATACAACTGAGACGTGCGTCAGGTTACCAGGACTTTTAATTATTAAATCCTCTATGATTCATAAGACGACATAAATGAAAGTGCACTTTTAAGATTGTCCTAATGTAAATTAAACTATTTATGTCTAGAAAAGGATAGAAATGTTCTGTAGGTTCAATGTTTTTATTTAGATAAATGACATAACTAGAACTTTATTACACTAAACAATATTACATACTAGAATATTATTCATTTTGCTAGCTTTTTATGTAATTTATTTCTGGAAATTGTGTTTTTTCTAATTCTCAGAAATGAAAAAACCACCCTTCTGTCTTTAAGGCAAACCCTGCTCCATTGCTGTCCCTAATTGGCTTTAACAGATAAACTGCAGAACAATGCGGTTTATACAAACATAACTGTGGCTAGCCTTGTCTGCTGCAGTCTCAAGCTCAGATTGGCTCCTGCAAATGAGGCAAGTGCTGGGTGGAGTTTGACTATTGAAAAACAATTAAAGCAAACAAGCTGCTAATTTGTTTCAAAAATGTTTAGACTTGGCTGATGTTATTATATAGTGAGGCAACCACAGCTAATACACCATTCTAGCATTATACAAATGGAATCCATTAAATGGACAATAAAGTTATTTTATATATGCACATTATATAGCAGCAATTAAGTGTTGCATTGCAAAGACCTTTATATATAAAAGAAAATAGATTTCAGCATACTAATTTTTCAAAGCAAGTACAGTTCAGGGATATACCCGTGAAAAATCCCAGAATCCATGTCCCAGGTTTCTTTTGCTGTAGCCAATTCTGGGCAAATATAAAATGAGCTTGTGCTCGCCCTCCAATGTGAACTTCTACCTAGCAGAGAGCTCTCATTATTTGTATGGGAGACAACTCGCCACTCGCAGGGTCAGACTTTTTTTTCTATAGAATTTGATGAGGGCTGCCCCTGCAAGTGTTGGGGTGGAAAACCAAACAAAGACCAGCAAATATTATATAACTGGACACTTAATATGAATTTATTTTAAATCAAATAGTAAATGTAAATTGCATTTTCTTTGATTTAACGTTTTATTGGGGGTTCGAGTTTAGTGTTCCTCAATATTATAGTTTTACTCAACAATTTAATTGCAATCATATGTAGGAGGAAGGATTTCATATATCAAGACATCTTTATAATAAAAACATAATTTATGTAAGAACTTACCTGATAAATTCATTTCTTTCATATTAGCAAGAGTCCA
Source organism: Bombina bombina (assembly GCF_027579735.1). Lineage (NCBI taxonomy): Eukaryota > Metazoa > Chordata > Amphibia > Anura > Bombinatoridae > Bombina > Bombina bombina. The sequence goes on along the minus strand of NC_069504.1, from coordinate 1,101,079,776 downwards.
TGAGCTAGTGACGTATGGGATATACATTCCTACCAGGAGGGGCAAAGTTTCCCAAACCTCAAAATGCCTATAAATACACCCCTCACCACACCCACAATTCAGTTTAACGAATAGCCAAGAAGTGGGGTGATAAGAAAAAAGTGCGAAAGCATATAAAATAAGGAATTGGAAAAATTGTGCTTTATACAAAAAAATCATAACCACCACAAAAAAGGGCGGGCCTCATGGACTCTTGCTAATATGAAAGAAATGAATTTATCAGGTAAGTTCTTACATAAATTATGTTTTCTTTCATGTAATTAGCAAGAGTCCATGAGCTAGTGACGTATGGGATAATGATTACCCAAGATGTGGATCTTTCCACGCAAGAGTCACTAGAGAGGGAGGGATAAAATAAAGACAGCCAGTTCCTGCTGAAAATAATCCACACCCAAAATAAAGTTTAATGAAAAACATAAACAGAAGATTCAAACTGAAACCGCTGCCTGAAGTACTTTTCTACCAAAAACTGCTTCAGAAGAAGAAAATACATCAAAATGGTAGAATTTAGTAAAAGTATGCAAAGAGGACCAAGTTGCTGCTTTGCAAATCTGATCAATCGAAGCTTCATTCCTAAACGCCCAGGAAGTAGAAACTGACCTAGTAGAATGAGCTGTAATCCTTTGAGGCGGAGTTTTACCCGACTCAACATAGGCATGATGAATTAAAGATTTCAACCAAGATGCCAAAGAAATGGCAGAAGCTTTCTGGCCTTTTCTAGAACCGGAAAAGATAACAAATAGACTAGAAGTCTTTCGGAAAGACTTAGTAGCTTCAACATAATATTTCAAAGCTCTAACAACATCCAAAGAATGCAACGATTTCTCCTTAGAATTCTTAGGATTAGGACATAATGAAGGAACCACAATTTCTCTACGAATGTTGTTGGAATTCACAACTTTAGGTAAAAATTCAAAAGAAGTTCGCAACACCGCCTTATCCTGATGAAAAATCAGAAAAGGAGACTCACAAGAAAGAGCAGATAATTCAGAGACTCTTCTGGCAGAAGAGATCACCAAAAGGAACAAAACTTTCCAAGAAAGTAAATTTAATGTCCAATGAATGCATAGGTTCAAACGGAGGAGCTTGAAGAGCCCCCAGAACCAAATTCAAACTCCAAGGAGGAGAAATTGACTTAATGACAGGTTTTATACGAACCAAAGCTTGTACAAAACAATGAATATCAGTAAGATTAGCAATCTTTCTGTGAAAAAGAACAGAAAGAGCAGAGATTTGTCCTTTCAAAGAACTTGCGGATAAACCTTTATCTAAACCATCCTGAAGAAACTGTAAAATTCTCGGAATTCTAAAAGAATGCCAAGAAAAATGATGAGAAAGACACCAAGAAATATAAGTCTTCCAGACTCTATAATATATCTCTCTGGATACAGATTTACGAGCCTGTAACATAGTATTAATCACAGAGTCAGAGAAACCTCTTTGACCAAGAATCAAGCGTTCAATCTCCATACCTTTAAATTTAAGGATTTGAGATCCTGATGGAAAAAAGGACCTTGCGACAGAAGGTCTGGTCTTAGCGGAAGAGTCCACGGATGGCAAGAGGCCATCCGGACAAGATCCGCATACCAAAACCTGTGAGGCCATGCCGGAGCTACCAGCAGAACAAACGAGCATTCCTTCAGAATCTTGGAGATTACTCTTGGAAGAAGAACTAGAGGCGGAAAGATATAGGCAGGATGATACTTCCAAGGAAGTGATAATGCATCCACTGCTTCCGCCTGAGGATCCCGGGATCTGGACAGATACCTGGGAAGTTTCTTGTTTAGATGAGACGCCATCAGATCTATTTCTGGAAGCTCCCACATTTGAACAATCTGAAGAAATACCTCTGGGTGAAGAGACCATTCGCCCGGATGCAACGTTTGGCGACTGAGATAATCCGCTTCCCAATTGTCTATACCTGGGATATGAACCGCAGAGATTAGACAGGAGCTGGATTCCGCCCAAACCAAAATTCGAGATACTTCTTTCATAGCCAGAGGACTGTGAGTCCCTCCTTGATGATTGATGTATGCCACAGTTGTGACATTGACTGTCTGAAAACAAATGAATGATTCTCTCTTCAGAAGAGGCCAAGACTGAAGAGCTCTGAAAATTGCACGGAGTTCCAAAATATTGATCGGCAATCTCACCTCCTGAGATTCCCAAACTCCTTGTGCCGTCAGAGATCCCCACACAGCTCCCCAACCTGTGAGACTTGCATCTGTTGAAATTACAGTCCAGGTCGGAAGCACAAAAGAAGCCCCCTGAATTAAACGATGGTGATCTGTCCACCACGTTAGAGAGTGTCGTACAATCGGTTTTAAAGATATTAATTGAGATATCTTTGTGTAATCCTTGCACCATTGATTCAGCATACAGAGCTGAAGAGGTCGCATGTGAAAACGAGCAAAGGGGATCGCGTCCGATGCAGCAGTCATAAGACCTAGAATTTCCATGCATAAGGCTACCGAAGGGAATGATTGTGACTGAAGGTTTCGACAAGCTGAGATCAATTTTAGACGTCTCTTGTCTGTTAAAGACAGAGTCATGGACACTGAATCTATCTGGAAACCCAGAAAGGTTACCCTTGTCTGAGGAATCAATGAACTTTTTGGTGAATTGATCCTCCAACCATGATCTTGAAGAAACAACACAAGTCGGTTCGTATGAGATTCTGCTAAATGTAAAGACTGAGCAAGTACCAAGATATCGTCCAAATAAGGAAATACCACAATACCCTGTTCTCTGATTACAGACAGAAGGGCACCGAGAACCTTTGTAAAAATTCTTGGAGCTGTAGCTAGGCCAAACGGCAGAGCCACAAACTGGTAATGCTTGTCCAGAAAAGAGAATCTCAGGAACTGATAATGATCTGGATGAATCGGAATATGCAGATATGCATCCTGTAAATCTATTGTGGACATATAATGCCCTTGCTGAACAAAAGGCAAGATAGTCCTTACAGTTACCATTTTGAACGTTGGTATCCTTACATAACGATTCAATATTTTTAGATCCAGAACTGGTCTGAAGGAATTCTCCTTCATTGGTACAATGAAGAGATTTGAATAAAACCCCATCCCCTGTTCCAGAACTGGAACTGGCATAATTACTCCAGCCAACTCTAGATCTGAAACACAATTCAGAAATGCTTGAGCTTTCACTGGATTTACTGGGACACGGGAAAGAAAAAATCTCTTTGCAGGAGGTCTCATCTTGAAACCAATTCTGTACCCTTCTGAAACAATGTTCTGAATCCAAAGATTGTGAACAGAATTGATCCAAACATCTTTGAAAAAACGTAACCTGCCCCCTACCAGCTGAGCTGGAATGAGGGCCGCACCTTCATGTGGACTTAGAAGCTGGCTTTGCCTTTCTAGAAGGCTTGGATTTATTCCAGACTGGAGATGGTTTCCAAACTGAAACTGCTCCTGAGGATGAAGGATGAAGGATGAAGGATCAGGCTTTTGTTCTTTGTTGAAACGAAAGGAACGAAAACGATTATTAGCCCTGTTCTTACCCTTAGATTTTTTATCCTGTGGTAAAAAAGTTCCTTTCCCACCAGTAACAGTTGAGATAATAGAATCCAACTGAGAACCAAATAATTTGTTACCCTGGAAAGAAATGGAAAGTAGAGTTGATTTAGAAGCCATATCAGCATTCCAAGTTTTAAGCCATAAAGCTCTTCTAGCTAAAATAGCTAGAGACATAAATCTGACATCAACTCTGATAATATCAAAAATGGCATCACAGATAAAATTATTAGCATGTTGAAGAAGAAGAATAATATTATGAGAATCATGATCTGTTACTTGTTGCGCTAAAGTTTCCAACCAAAAAGTTGAAGCTGCAGCAACATCAGCCAATGATATAGCAGGTCTAAGAAGATTACCTGAACACAGATAAGCTTTTCTTAGAAAGGATTCAATTTTCCTATCTAAAGGATCCTTAAACGAAGTACCATCTGACGTAGGAATAGTAGTACGTTTAGCAAGGGTAGAAATAGCCCCATCAACTCTAGGGATTTTGTCCCAAAATTCTAATCTGTCAGACGGCACAGGATATAATTGCTTAAAACGTTTAGAAGGAGTAAATGAATTACCCAATTTCTCCCATTCTCTGGAAATTACTTCAGAAATAGCATTAGGAACAGGAAAAACTTCAGGAATAACCACAGGAGATTTAAAGACCTTATCTTAACGTTTAGAATTAGTATCAAGAGGACCAGAATCCTCAATTTCTAAAGCAATTAGTACTTCTTTAAGTAAAGAACGAATAAATTCCATTTTAAATAAATATGAAGATTTATCAGCATCAATCTCTGAGACAGAATCCTGTGAACCAGAAGAGTCATCAGAATCAGAATGATGATGTTCATTTAAAAATTCATCTGTAGAAAACAGAATTTATGTTTACCTGATAAATTACTTTCTCCAACGGTGTGTCCGGTCCACGGCGTCATCCTTACTTGTGGGATATTCTCTTCCCCAACAGGAAATGGCAAAGAGCCCAGCAAAGCTGGTCACATGATCCCTCCTAGGCTCCGCCGACCCCAGTCATTCGACCGACGTTAAGGAGGAATATTTGCATAGGAGAAACCATATGAAACCGTGGTGACTGTAGTTAAAGAAAATAAATTATCAGACCTGATTAAAAAACCAGGGCGGGCCGTGGACCGGACACACCGTTGGAGAAAGTAATTTATCAGGTAAACATAAATTCTGTTTTCTCCAACATAGGTGTGTCCGGTCCACGGCGTCATCCTTACTTGTGGGAACCAATACCAAAGCTTTAGGACACGGATGATGGGAGGGAGCAAATCAGGTCACCTAGATGGAAGGCACCACGGCTTGCAAAACCTTTCTTCCAAAAATAGCCTCAGAAGAAGCAAAAGTATCAAATTTGTAAAATTTGGTAAAAGTGTGCAGTGAAGACCAAGTCGCTGCCCTACATATCTGATCAACAGAAGCCTCGTTCTTGAAGGCCCATGTGGAAGCCACAGCCCTAGTGGAATGAGCTGTGATTCTTTCGGGAGGCTGCCGTCCGGCAGTCTCGTAAGCCAATCTGATGATGCTTTTAATCCAAAAAGAGAGAGAGGTAGAAGTTGCTTTTTGACCTCTCCTTTTACCGGAATAAACAACAAACAAGGAAGATGTTTGTCTAAAATCCTTTGTAGCATCTAAATAGAATTTTAGAGCGCGAACAACATCCAAATTGTGCAACAAACGTTCCTTCTTCGAAACTGGTTTCGGACACAGAGAAGGTACGATAATCTCCTGGTTAATGTTTTTGTTAGAAACAACTTTTGGAAGAAAACCAGGTTTAGTACGTAAAACCACCTTATCTGCATGGAACACCAGATAAGGAGGAGAACACTGCAGAGCAGATAATTCTGAAACTCTTCTAGCAGAAGAAATTGCAACCAAAAACAAAACTTTCCAAGATAATAACTTAATATCAACGGAATGTAAGGGTTCAAACGGAACCCCCTGAAGAACTGAAAGAACTAAGTTGAGACTCCAAGGAGGAGTCAAAGGTTTGTAAACAGGCTTGATTCTAACCAGAGCCTGAACAAAGGCTTGAACATCTGGCACAGCTGCCAGCTTTTTGTGAAGTAACACAGACAAGGCAGAAATCTGTCCCTTCAGGGAACTTGCAGATAATCCTTTTTCCAATCCTTCTTGAAGGAAGGATAGAATCTTAGGAATCTTAACCTTGTCCCAAGGGAATCCTTTAGATTCACACCAACAGATATATTTTTTCCAAATTTTGTGGTAAATCTTTCCAGTTACAGGCTTTCTGGCCTGAACAAGAGTATCGATAACAGAATCTGAGAACCCTCGCTTCGATAAGATCAAGCGTTCAATCTCCAAGCAGTCAGCTGGAGTGAGACCAGATTCGGATGTTCGAACGGACCTTGAACAAGAAGGTCTCGTCTCAAAGGTAGCTTCCATGGTGGAGCCGATGACATATTCACCAGATCTGCATACCAAGTCCTGCGTGGCCACGCAGGAGCTATCAAGATCACCGACGCCCTTTCCTGATTGATCCTGGCTACCAGCCTGGGGATGAGAGGAAACGGCGGGAATACATAAGCTAGTTTGAAGGTCCAAGGTGCTACTAGTGCATCCACTAGAGCCGCCTTGGGATCCCTGGATCTGGACCCGTAGCAAGGAACTTTGAAGTTCTGACGAGAGGCCATCAGATCCATGTCTGGAATGCCCCACAGTTGAGTGACTTGGGCAAAGATTTCCGGATGGAGTTCCCACTCCCCCGGATGCAATGTCTGACGACTCAGAAAATCCGCTTCCCAATTTTCCACTCCTGGGATGTGGATAGCAGACAGGTGGCAGGAGTGAGACTCCGCCCATAGAATGATTTTGGTCACTTCTTCCATCGCCAGGGAACTCCTTGTTCCCCCCTGATGGTTGATGTACGCAACAGTTGTCATGTTGTCTGATTGAAACCGTATGAACTTGGCCCTCGCTAGCTGAGGCCAAGCCTTGAGAGCATTGAATATCGCTCTCAGTTCCAGAATATTTATCGGTAGAAGAGATTCTTCCCGAGACCAAAGACCCTGAGCTTTCAGGGATCCCCAGACCGCGCCCCAGCCCATCAGACTGGCGTCGGTCGTGACAATGACCCACTCTGGTCTGCGGAAGGTCATCCCTTGTGACAGGTTGTCCAGGGACAGCCACCAACGGAGTGAGTCTCTGGTCCTCTGATTTACTTGTATCCTCGGAGACAAGTTTGTATAGTCCCCATTCCACTGACTGAGCATGCACAGTTGTAATGGTCTTAGATGAATGCGCGCAAAAGGAACTATGTCCATTGCCGCTACCATCAAACCTATCACTTCCATGCACTGCGCTATGGAAGGAAGAGGAACGGAATGAAGTATCCGACAAGAGTCTAGAAGTTTTGTTTTTCTGGCCTCTGTCAGAAAAATCCTCATTTCTAAGGAGTCTATTATTGTCCCCAAGAAGGGAACCCTTGTTGACGGAGATAGAGAACTCTTTTCCACGTTCACTTTCCATCCGTGAGATCTGAGAAAGGCCAGGACAATGTCCGTGTGAGCCTTTGCTTGAGGAAGGGACGAAGCTTGAATCAGAATGTCGTCCAAGTAAGGTACTACAGCAATGCCCCTTGGTCTTAGCACAGCTAGAAGGGACCCTAGTACCTTTGTGAAAATCCTTGGAGCAGTGGCTAATCCGAAAGGAAGCGCCACGAACTGGTAATGCTTGTCCAGGAATGCGAACCTTAGGAACCGATGATGTTCCTTGTGGATAGGAATATGTAGATACGCATCCTTTAAATCCACCGTGGTCATGAATTGACCTTCCTGGATGGAAGGAAGAATTGTTCGAATGGTTTCCATTTTGAACGATGGAACCTTGAGAAACTTGTTTAAGATCTTGAGATCTAAGATTGGTCTGAACGTTCCCTCTTTTTTGGGAACTATGAACAGATTGGAGTAGAACCCCATCCCTTGTTCTCCTAATGGAACAGGATGAATCACTCCCATTTTTAACAGGTCTTCTACACAACGTAAGAATGCCTGTCTTTTTATGTGGTCTGAAGACAACTGAGACCTGTGGAACCTCCCCCTTGGGGGAAGCCCCTTGAATTCCAGAAGATAACCTTGGGAGACTATTTCTAGCGCCCAAGGATCCAGAACATCTCTTGCCCAAGCCCGAGCGAAGAGAGAGAGTCTGCCCCCCACCAGATCCGGTCCCGGATCGGGGGCCAACATTTCATGCTGTCTTGGTAGCAGTGGCAGGTTTCTTGGCCTGCTTTCCCTTGTTCCAGCCTTGCATTGGTCTCCAAGCTGGCTTGGCTTGAGAAGTATTACCCTCTTGCTTAGAGGACGTAGCACTTTGGGCTGGTCCGTTTCTACGAAAGGGACGAAAATTAGGTTTATTTTTGGCCTTGAAAGGCCGATCCTGAGGAAGGGCATGGCCCTTACCCCCAGTGATATCAGAGATAATCTCTTTCAAGTCAGGGCCAAACAGCGTTTTCCCCTTGAAAGGAATGTTAAGTAGCTTGTTCTTGGAAGACGCATCAGCTGACCAAGATTTCAACCAAAGCGCTCTGCGCGCCACAATAGCAAACCCAGAATTCTTAGCCGCTAACCTAGCCAATTGCAAAGTGGCGTCTAGGGTGAAAGAATTAGCCAATTTGAGAGCATTGATTCTGTCCATAATCTCCTCATAAGGAGGAGAATCGCTATCGACCGCCTTTACCAGCTCATCGAACCAGAAACACGCGGCTGTAGTGACAGGGACAATGCATGAAATTGGTTGTAGAAGGTAACCCTGCTGAACAAACATCTTTTTAAGTAAACCTTCTAATTTTTTATCCATAGGATCTTTGAAAGCACAACTATCTTCTATGGGTATAGTGGTGCGTTTGTTTAAAGTGGAAACCGCTCCCTCGACCTTGGGGACTGTCTGCCATAAGTCCTTTCTGGGGTCGACCATAGGAAACAATTTTTTAAATATGGGGGGAGGGACGAAAGGAATACCGGGCCTTTCCCATTCTTTATTTACAATGTCCGCCACCCGCTTGGGTATAGGAAAAGCTTCTGGGAGCCCCGGGACCTCTAGGAACTTGTCCATTTTACATAGTTTCTCTGGGATGACCAACTTGTCACAATCATCCAGAGTGGATAATACCTCCTTAAGCAGAATGCGGAGATGTTCCAACTTAAATTTAAACGTAATCACATCAGGTTCAGCTTGTTGAGAAATGTTCCCTGAATCAGTAATTTCTCCCTCAGACAAAACCTCCCTGGCCCCATCAGACTGGTTTAGGGGCCCTTCAGAACCATTATTATCAGCGTCGTCATGCTCTTCAGTATCTAAAACAGAGCAGTCGCGCTTACGCTGATAAGTGTGCATTTTGGCTAAAATGTTTTTGACAGAATTATCCATTACAGCCGTTAATTGTTGCATAGTAAGGAGTATTGGCGCGCTAGATGTACTAGGGGCCTCCTGAGTGGGCAAGACTCGTGTAGACGAAGGAGGGAATGATGCAGTACCATGCTTACTCCCCTCACTTGAGGAATCATCTTGGGCATCATTGTCATTGTCACATAAATCACATTTATTTAAATGAGAAGGAACTCTGGCTTCCCCACATTCAGAACACAGTCTATCTGGTAGTTCAGACATGTTAAACAGGCATAAACTTGATAACAAAGTACAAAAAACGTTTTAAAATAAAACCGTTACTGTCACTTTAAATTTTAAACTGAACACACTTTATTACTGCAATTGCGAAAAAATATGAAGGAATTGCTCAAAATTCACCAAAATTTCACCACAGTGTCTTAAAGCCTTAAAAGTATTGCACCCCAAATTTGGAAGCTTTAACCCTTAAAATAACGGAACCGGAGCCGTTTTTAACTTTAACCCCTTTACAGTCCCTGGTGTCTGCTTTGCTGAGACCCAACCAAGCCCAAAGGGGAATACGATACCAAATGACGCCTTCAGAAAGTCTTTTCTATGTATCAGAGCTCCTCACACATGCGACTGCATGTCATGCCTCTCAAAAACAAGTGCGCAACACCGGCGCGAAAATGAGGCTCTGCCTATGATTTGTGAAAGCCCCTAAAGAGAAAGGTGTCTAAAAAAGTGCCTGCCGATATAAACTTATCAAAATACCCAGATTAAATGATTCCTCAAGGCTAAATATGTGTTAATAATGAATCGATTTAGCCCAGAAAAAGTCTACAGTCTTAATAAGCCCTTGTGAAGCCCTTATTTACAATCTTAATAAACATGGCTTACCGGATCCCATAGGGAAAATGACAGCTTCCAGCATTACATCGTCTTGTTAGAATGTGTCATACCTCAAGCAGCAAGAGACTGCTCACTGTTCCCCCAACTGAAGTTAATTCCTCTCAACAGTCCTGTGTGGAACAGCCATGGATTTTAGTAACGGTTGCTAAAATCATTTTCCTCATACAAACAGAAATCTTCATCTCTTTTCTGTTTCTGAGTAAATAGTACATACCAGCACTATTTTAAAATAACAAACTCTTGATTGAATAATAAAAACTACAGTTAAACACTAAAAAACTCTAAGCCATCTCCGTGGAGATGTTGCCTGTACAACGGCAAAGAGAATGACTGGGGTAGGCGGAGCCTAGGAGGGATCATGTGACCAGCTTTGCTGGGCTCTTTGCCATTTCCTGTTGGGGAAGAGAATATCCCACAAGTAAGGATGACGCCGTGGACCGGACACACCTATGTTGGAGAAAGAGAAGTTTTAAAAGATTTTTTATGTTTACTAGAAGGAGGAATAACAGACATAGCCTTCTTGATGGATTCAGAAACAAAATCTCTTATGTTATCAGGAACATTCTGAACCTTAGATGTTGACGGAACTGCAACAGGCAATGGTACATTACTAAAGGAAATATTATCTGCATTAACAAGTTTGTCATGACATACAATACAAACAACAGCTGGAGGAATAGCTACCAAAAGTTTACAGCAGATACACTTAGCTTTGGTAGTTCCAGCACTAGACAGCAATTTTCCTGAAGTATCTTCTGACTCAGATGCAACGTGAGACATCTTGCAATATGTAAGAGAAAAAACAACATATAAAGCAAAATTGATCAAATTCCTTAAATGACAGTTTCAGGAATGGGAAAAAATGCCAATAAACCAGCTTCTAGCAACCAGAAGCAAAGAAAATTTGAGACTGAAATAATGTGGAGACAAAAGCGACGCCCATATTTTTTAGCGCCAAATAAGACGCCCACATTATTTGGCGCCTAAATGCTTTTTGGCGCCAAAAATGATGCCACATCCGGAACGCCGACATTTTTGGCGCAAAAGGACGTCAAAAATGACGCAACTTCCGGCGACACGTATGACGCCGGAAACAGAAAAGATTTTTTGCGCCAAAAAAGTCAGCGCCAAGAATGACGCAATAAAATGAAGCATTTTCAGCCCCCGCGAGCCTAACAGCCCACAGGAAAAAAAGTCAAATTATCCCAAATATGAAACTGACTGTCTGAAAATAAGGAATGTTGAACATCCTGAGTCAAGGCAAATAAATGTTTGAATACATATATTTAGAACTTTATAAACAAAGTGCCCAACCATAGCTTAGAGTGTCACAGAAAATAAGACTTACTTACCCCAGGACACTCATCTACATGTTTGTAGAAAGCCAAACCAGTACTGAAACGAAAATCAGCAGAGGTAATGGTATATAAATAAGAGTATATCGTCGATCTGAAAAGGGAGGTAAGAGATGAATCTCTACGACCGATAACAGAGAACCTATGAAATAGACCCCGTAGAAGGAGATCACTGCATTCAAAATAGGCAATACTCTCCTCACATCCCTCTGACATTCACTGCACGCTGAGAGGAAAACCGGGCTCCAACCTGCTGCGGAGCGCATATCAACGTAGAATCTAGCACAAACTTACTTCACCACCTCCATAGGAGGCAAAGTTTGTAAAAACTGAATTGTGGGTGTGGTGAGGTGTGTATTTATAGGCATTTTGAGGTTTGGGAAACTTTGCCCCTCCTGGTAGGAATGTATATCCCATACGTCACTAGCTCATGGACTCTTGCTAATTACATGAAAGAAATATATAAATGTCAAATTGCATATCACTAAGTATTTAGCTTATTGACTCACTGGTATTCTTTCCTGTAAGGGACGTTATACTAAGCCTTCGAGCCACTGTGGGGGACTTCTGTTGGGGTGGGGTCCGACTCTGCTTTCCAAGATCATCATCTGACATTGGTGTTATTAGTTCGCCAATCAGAATCCTTTCAAGGCTGCCATCATCTACTCCTTTCCCCAACCAGCGGCCACATGGGAACCTTAAGAAAACATTTTATAAAAAATATTAAATTGTAGGATTTAGGATGAAAATCATTTATATACAAATAATGTGTCATACACACCAGATTGCCTAAGTTAAAGGGACAGTCTAGTCCAAAATAAACTTTCATGATTCCGATAGGGATTGTGATTTTAAACAATTTTCCAATTTATTTTTATTACCAATTTTGCTTTGTTCTTTTGGTATTCTTAGTTGAAAGCTAAACCTAGGAGGTTCATATGCTAATTTCTAAGCCCTTGAAGGCGGCATCTTGTCTCAGGGCATTGAACGTTTTTCACCATTAGAGGGTGTTAGTTCATGTGTGTCATATATATAACACTGTGCTCACGTACGTGGAGTTCCTAGGAGCCTGCACTGATTGGCTAAAATGCAAGTCTGTCAAAAGAACTGAAATAAGGGGGCAGTTTGCAGAGGTTTAGATACAAGATAATCAAAGGTAAAAAGTGTATTTATATAACTGTGTTGGTTGTGCAAAACTGAGGAATGGGTAATAAAGGGATTATCTATCTTTTAAAACAAAAATTCTTTATTTATACATACAGATAAATCAATATCATTAATACCCATAAGATCCCTACACAAGACTAAATGATTTTATATATTCTTATGGTTTCCTAGAGTGGGTTAAAATCCTTTCTAGTAGACAGAAAGGCGTCTCCCAATATACATCTCCACATGCTGGCGGAGATTGTTCTATGATACAGAATCCCATCATCATTTGGATATAGACAGAATGGAGGAAGCTCATATTACAAATATTCAGCAGATACATTTTTCCCTTTAGCTCTATCATGATGAAAAATGAGTTAAAGAAGAAAAAAAACAGGAGCCTTGCTATGGTCTAAACACGAAGCAAAATAAGTCTTCTGGATATGGCAACAACAAACACAACTACAATTCTTGTGGGAATACACAAATGGCTAATAACGATTAATCTATTATAATATACAGCCTAAATAGCTAAACATCCAAAAAAAAGAGCAGAACGTAAAATGATTTTTCTTCAGTGTCGAGTGAGGACAGGGCTACCTAGATAAGCTTTAAAGCCACGAGTAACCGATTATTCTGTCCACGCAACAGAACAAAAGAGAATGATATAAAGCAGGAAAAGGAAACATCTATAGCACAGGATAAAGGTAGGACTTCCGGCTTCTGTCCATTCCCTTTTTGCTGGTAGATTCAAGCAAAGAAAATCAAATTAGAAAAGATTCAGCTACAAGTAGGCTGCTATAAGTAGCCTGGTAAAAGCAGTAACCCCCTTAGGCAGAGAGGTAAATAGAGCTGATACTGATTTAGGCGAGGCAAAGCTCCAGCAATTTATCTGACACTTCTTGTTTTTTAGATTTGTGGCCTTCTGGAACTGGGAAAAAGCAGGTGATGGTTTAAACCAAACTGTAGAAGTAGTGAGAATATTTATAATCTTCTTTTAAATGTCCAATGTTTCCATAACACATTTTTATTAACTCAAATAAAGCAGGTGTTTCTATTACAGCACAGAACCACAGGCTTTAACAGGATCTCCAGATACTGGGGGCTTTGAAAGAAGAGCAAAGGTGCTACCATAGAATACTGCTTGCAAAAGAAAAAGCAGCATGTGCAACCTTATGGTTGCAGAGGAGCACAAGCGTTAACAAGCAAAGCAAACCTCATGTAATCTTCAGCTCCTATGATCAGCACCATGGTTATTGCCTATAATGCATAAGGCACTTGAGCGACCACAACAGCACTCAGCCCAAGATGGCGTTGCCCATTGAAGCAAAGTGTGTTAAACACTGGTGGAACAACCACAGCACACGAGCCTGAGAAGACCCTTGCTAGAACAATGCTGACAAGTAACATTGGAGAGAGAAGAGACTTGTCTAGTGGAAGTTCAGGTATTGCTGCCACTTTTAAAGTAGCAGCTTTGGGAGTGGTGAGTTCTGCCCACCCCTAAGTGGGAGGTTTTATATATAACTACGTATGACAGGGCTCACCAAGGAGCAACTGGCGCCTTAAATTAAACCCTGGCACCCTTTTCTAGAGTCCCCAAAATAGCCATGAGGGTGCCTCACGCTGGTTGCCACCAGCCACACCTAAATTAAAGCTTGGCGAGACTGAATCATTTCTATGCCCTGCAGCTGTGAAATAAAAATCCATCTTTTATTGGATTATTATATAATGTCTGTGTTTTTATACATTTATGGGTTGGCTCCTCTATTTTGAACAAATTTGTTGACCCCTGAATTAAGAAATTCTTATCTGTATCATCTCTTATACAAGAACAACCCTTCCATGGATTTTGCAGTTTATTCATAACAGCTTAAACTTGTGAAAATAAAATATGACCGAGAGAAAAAAATAATTCAACAAGAATAAAGATAAGTATAAAATGATAAAGCTCTTTAAATTATATTAATTTGCCTTCAATTAAGAAGCTACATTTAAGATACAAAATAAAAAAACTTTCATGTCTCTGTCCCTTACTTGTATGTATGTCCTGTGATTTCATTTCTGACCATGACACAGTCAACAAGCCACTTGGCTAAAAGTCCTGAGTTGTCGTGTCCAAGTTGAACGGTTGTTAGTTTACCTAAATTCTGACACTGGAGAGAAACAAAAAAAAGGAAAAAAGTTAGTATTACAGTTGTCATTTGTGGGGATTTAGTAGAAGGTTTGTAGAAAACGCTATGCACATTTCTGCTAAACTCTAGACCGAAAGGGGCTTTGCGAGGAGAGAAAATGTCCCATATACAAATACCTGCTATTTAGTGTATAGACAGCATTAAAGAGATAGAAAGGCAGAGGCATATGCTGCCATAGTTCTCATTTTCCTGCACTCACTATTTTCTTTTCCACTTAATGACAGCAAAATCCATTTGCCCAGCTATTCCTTGGAGATCTGTAAAAAAATGTTTTTCTTCTGAACATATCAATGTGGGGGCATGAGGCCCTATAGTCAGCTGATCAATACATTTGTAACTCTTTTTTGTTGACCTAAGTACTATACATCAAAGTGACAAGGAGCGCATGCCGTGATAATAAAAACATAATTTATGCTTACCTGATAAATTTATTTCTCTTGTAGTGTGTTCAGTCCACGGGTCATCCATTACTTATGGGATATATTCTCCTTCCCAACAGGAAGTTGCAAGAGGATCACTCAAGCAGAGCTGCTATATAGCTCCTCCCCTCACATGTCATATCCAGTCATTCGACCGAAACAAGACGAGAAAGGAGAAACTATAAGGTGCAGTGGTGACTGTAGTTATAATTTTAAAATTTAGAACCTGCTTCAAAAAAAAGACAGGGCGGGCCGTGGACTGAACACACTACAAGATAAATAAATTTATCAGGTAAGTATAAATTATGTTTTCTCTTGTTAAGTGTGTTCAGTCCACGGGTCATCCATTACTTATGGGATACCAATACCAAAGCTAAGTACACGGATGATGGGAGGGACAAGGCAGGAACATTAAACAGAAGGAACCACTGCCTATAGAACCTTTCTCCCAAAACCAGCCTCCGAAGAAGCAAAAGTGTCAAATTTGTAAAATTTTGAAAAAGTATGAAGTGAAGACCAAGTTGCAGCCTTGCAAATCTGTTCAACAGAGGCCTCATTCTTAAAGGCCCAGGTGGAAGCCACAGCTCTAGTGGAATGAGCTGTAATTCTTTCAGGAGGCTGCTGTCCAGCAGTCTCATAGGCTAAATGTATTATGCTACGAAGCCAAAAAGAGAGAGAGGTAGCCGAAGCCTTTTGACCCCTCCTCTGTCCAGAGTAAACGACAAACAGAGAAGAAGTTTGTCGAAAATCTTTAGTTGCCTGTAAGTAGAACTTCAGAGCACGGACCACGTCTAGATTATGCAAAAGACGTTCCTTCTTTGAAGAAGGATTAGGACATAACGATGGAACAACAATCTCTTGATTGATATTCCTGTTAGAAACAACCTTAGGTAAAAACCCAGGTATAGTACGCAGAACTACCTTGTCTGAATGAAAGATCAGATAAGGAGAATCACAATGTAAGGCAGATAACTCAGAGACTCTTCGAGCCGAGGAAATAGCCATCAAAAACAAAACTTTCCAAGATAAAAGCTTAATATCAATGGAATGAAGGGGTTCAAACGGAACACCCTGAAGAACTTTAAGAACCAAGTTTAAGCTCCACGGAGGAGCAACAGCTTTAAACACAGGTTTAATTCTAGCCAAAGCCTGACAAAAGGCCTGGACGTCTGGATGCTCTGCCAGACGTTTGTGTAAAAGAATAGACAGAGCTGAAATCTGTCCCTTTAGCGAACTAGCGGATAAACCCTTTTCTAAACCCTCTTGTAGAAAAGCTAATATCCTAGGAATCCTAACCTTACTCCATGAGTAACTCTTGGATTCGCACCAATATAAATATTTACGCCATATCTTATGGTAAATTTTTCTTGTCACAGGTTTCCGAGCCTGTATTAATGTATCAATAACCGAATCCGAAAACCCACGCTTTGATAGAATCAAGCGTTCAATTTCCAGGCAGTCAGCCTCAGAGAAATTAGATTTGGATGGTTGAAAGGACCCTGAATTAGAAGGTCCTGCCTCAGAGGAAGAGACCATGGTGGACAGGACGACATGTCCACTAGGTCTGCATACCAGGTCCTGCGTGGCCACGCAGGCGCTATCAGAATTACCGATGCCCTCTCCTGTTTGATCCTGGCAATCAGCCGAGGTAGCAACGGAAATGGTGGAAACACATAAGCTATGTTGAAAACCCAAGGGGCTGCTAATGCATCTACCAGCACCGCTCCCGGGTCCCTGGACCTGGATCCGTAACAAGGAAGCTTTGCGTTCTGGCGAGATGCCATGAGATCCAGATCCGGTTTGCCCCAACGACGAATCAGTTGAGCAAATACCTCCGGGTGAAGTTCCCACTCTCCCGGATGAAAAGTCTGGCGACTTAGGAAATCCGCCTCCCAGTTCTCTACGCCTGGGATGTGAATCGCTGACAGGTGGCAAGAGTGAGACTCTGCCCAGCGAATTATATTCGAGACTTCCAACAGCGCTAGGGAACTCCTGGTTCCCCATTGATGATTGATGTAAGCCACAGTCGTGATATTGTCCGACTGAAAATCTGATGAACCTCAGCTTTGCTAACTGAGGCCAAGCCAGAAGAGCATTGAATATTGCTCTTAATTCTAGAATGTTTATTGGGAGGAGTTTCTCCTGAGTCCACGATCCCTGAGCCTTCAGGGAATTCCAGACTGCTCCCCAGCCTAGAAGGCTGGCATCCGTTGTTACAATCGTCCAATCTGGCCTGCGAAAGGTCATTCCTTTGGACAGATGAACCGGTGACAACCACCAGAGAAGCGAATCTCTGGTCTCCTGGTCCAGATTTAGCAAAGGGGACAGATCTGAGTAATCCCCGTTCCATTGACTGAGCATGCATAGTTGCAGCGGTCTGAGATGCAGGCGCGCAAATGGCACTATGTCCATTGCCGCTACCATTAAGCCGATTACCTCCATGCACTGAGCTACCGATGGGCTTGGAATGGAATGAAGGACACTGCAAGCATTGAGAATCTTTGATAACCTGGACTCCGTCAGGTAAATCTTCATCTCTACAGAATCTATAAGAGTCCCTAGAAAAGGAACCCGTGTGAGTGGTAACAGAGAACTCTTTTCCACGTTCACTTTCCACCCATGCGACCTCAGAAATGCTAGAACTATCTCTGTATGAGACTTTGCATTCTGAAAACTTGACGCTTGTATCAGAATGTCGTCTAGGTACGGAGCCACCGCTATGCCTCGTGGTCTTAGTACCGCCAGAAGTGAGCCCAGAACCTTCGTAAAAATTCTCGGGGCCGTGGCTAACCCGAAGGGAAGAGCCACAAACTGGTAATGCCTGTCTAGAAAGGCAAACCTCAGGTACTGATAATGATCTTTGTGAATCGGTATATGAAGGTAAGCATCCTTTAAGTCCACCGTGGTCATATATTGACCCTCTTGGATCATGGGTAGGATGGTTCGAATGGTTTCCATCTTGAACGATGGTACCCTTAGGAATTTGTTTAAGATCTTTAAGTCCAAGATTGGTCTGAAGGTTCCCTCTTTTTTGGGAACCACAAATAGATTTGAGTAAAATCCTTGTTCCTGTTCCGATCGCGGAACTGAGTGGATCACTCCCATGATTAAGAGGTCTTGTACACATTGTAGAAATGCCTCTCTCTTTACTAGGTTTGTCGATAACCTCGAAAGATGGAACCTCCCTTGTGGAGGAGAGGATTTGAAATCCAGAAGGTATCCCTGAGATATAATCTTTAACATCCAGGGATCCTGCACATCTCTTGCCCAAGCCTGGGCAAAGAGAGAAAGTCTGCCCCCCCACTAAATCCGTCTCTGGATAGGGGGCCCTGACTTCATGCTGTCTTAGGGGCGGGAGTAGGCTTTCTGGCCTGCTTGCCCTTGTTCCATGACTGGTTGCCTTTCCAACCTTGTCTGTAACGAGCAGTAGTTCCTTCCTGTTTTGGAGCGGAGGAAGTCGATGCTGCTCCTGCCTTGAAGTTACGAAAGGCACGAAAATTAGACTGTTTGGCCTTTGGTTTGGCCCTGTCCTGAGGAAGGGCGTGGCCCTTACCTCCCGTAATGTCAGCAATAATTTCCTTCAAGCCGGGCCTGAATAAGGTCTGCCCTTTGAAAGGAATGTTAAGTAGTTTAGACTTGGAAGTTACATCCGCTGACCAGGATTTAAGCCAGAGGGCTCTGCGCGCCTGTATGGCGAATCCAGAATTTTTAGCCGTAAGTTTGGTTAGATGTACTACGGCATCTAAAACAAACGCATTAGCTTGCTTAAGGGTTCTAACTTTGCTCAAGGCCTTATCCAACGGCTCTGTGCGAATCGCCTCTTCCAGAGACTCAAACCAGAATGCCGCTGCAGGCGTGACAGGCGCAATGCATGCAAGAGGCTGCAATATAAAACCCTGTTGAACAAACATTTTCTTAAGATAACCCTCTAATTTTTTATCCATTGGATCTGAGAAAGCACAGCTATCCTCCACCGGGATAGTGGTACGCTCGGCTAACGTAGAAACTGCTCCCTCCACCTTAGGGACCGTCTGCCATAAGTCTCGTGTGGTGGCGTCTATAGGGAACATTTTTCTAAATATCGGGGGTGGGGAAAAAGGCACACCGGGTCTATCCCACTCCTTACTGACAATTTCTGTAAGTCTTTTTGGTATAGGAAAAACGTCAGTACACACCGGTACCGCATAGTATCTATCCAACCTACACAATTTCTCTGGAATTGCCACCGTGTCGCAATCATTCAGAGCCGCTAATACCTCCCCTAGTAACACACGGAGGTTCTCAAGCTTAAATTTAAAATTTGAAATTTCTGAATCCGGTCTCCCCGAATCAGAACCGTCACCGACAGAATGAAGCTCACCGTCCTCATGTTCTGCAAGTTGTGACGCAGTATCAGACATGGCTCTCGTGTCATCAGCGCGCTCTGTCCTTAACCCAGAGCTATCGCGTTTGCCCCTTAATTCGGGCATATTATATAATACTTCTTTCATAACATTAGCCATATCATGTAAAGTGATTTGTAAGGGCCTAGATGTACTAGGTGTCTCAATCCTACGCATCTCCCGAGCGGGAGACGCAGGTACTGACACGTGAGGAGAGTTAGGCGGCATAACTTCCCCCTCGTTGTCTGGTGATAGCTTCTTTAATCGGTACAGATTGACTTTTATTCAAAGCAATATCAATACAATTGGTACACATCGTTCTATTGGGCTCCACATTGGCTTTTGAACATGATGAACAAACAGTTTCCTCTGAATCAGACATGTTAAAACAGACTTAGCAATGAAACTAACAAGCTTGGAAATCACTTTCAATAAGTTTTACAAGCAATATAAAAAAAACGCTGCAGCGCTTCAAAAATACAGATATAATTAAACAATTCTTAACAAGAAGTGTACTATTAGCAGAGGATTGCACCCATTAGCAAAAGGATGATTAACCCCTCGATACCCAAAACGGATAAAACAGATCTCAATTAAGATTTAACGCTTTTAATCACAGTCAGCACACTGTCACAGATCTGCTGTGACTGATTACCTCCCTCACAAATGAAATTTGCAGACCCCTGAGCTCTCTAGAGACGTCCTGGATCAAGGAGGAAGAAGCAGAAAGACTGTGCAATAATTTTAACTGCGCAATAAGGCGCTAAAACAAGGGCCCTCCCACTCCAATCACAACAGTGGGAGCCCTGATATAACGGTTTCCATGCAGAAAAATATGTTAGCCATGTGGAAAAAATCATGCCCAAAGCGATCTATCACCAAAGTACCTCACAATAAAACGAATAACATGCCAGTAAACGTTTTATTAAAAAACAACATTTTTCAATGTCATGCAAAGCTATCACTAAGCCTGCTACCAGTCGCTACCACTGCAGAGAAGGCTTAAGTATTATTTCAGTGTTAACAGTATTTTCTCAGTCAAATTCTAGTACCTAGAATATAACTCGACTGCGCATACATTTATCAGCCTGATACCAGTTGCTACTACTGCATTTAAGGCTGTACTTACATCATACGGTAACAGCAGTATTTTCTTAGTCAATTTCATTCCCAGAAAATAAAGTACCGCACATACCTCATTTGCGGAGGACCCCGCATGCTATTCCCAGTCTGAAGTTACCCCACTCCTCAGAATGTCGAGAATAGCCAGTGGATCTTAGTTACGCCTGCTAAGATCATAGATAAAAAACGCAGGCAGTTTCTTCTTCCAAATACTGCCTGAGATAGAAAAACAGCACACTCCGGTGCCATTTAAAATAACAAACTTTTGATTGAAGAATAGTTAAGTAAAAACTCCAGCTCCTCTCGCGACCTCCTTCTTTGTTGAGGGTTGCAAGAGAATGACTGGGTATGACATGTGAGGGGAGGAGCTATATAGCAGCTCTGCTTGGGTGATCCTCTTGTAACTTCCTGTTGGGAAGGAGAATATATCCCATAAGTAATGGAAGACCCGTGGACTGAACACACTTAACAAGAGAAATTATAAATTTATTGAAAATATCGAATAAATGTACACAGAAAAATTGCTAAAACAGAAACCGCAAGGTCTGCTCAGCTACATTCACAGCAGTGTCAGATGGTCAGCTGACATGCTTCGGTTGGGCCGTAGTTATAGCCGAGTACCCATCCAACTTACTAGGACACTCAAAAGCATATTCTACTTCTATGGGTCTTTTTTAAATGATGAAGCTGAAGGATCTCTTCCTTGCACTTTTAATTCATACTTGTGGCACTTAAAGGGATACTAAGCCCAAAAATTTTCTTTCATGATTCACATGGAGCATGCAGTTTTAAGCAACTTTCTAATTTACTCCTATTAGCAATTTTTCTTCGTTCTCTTGCTATCTTTATTTGAAAGAAAAAAAAAAGACATCTAAGCTAAGGAGCCAGACAATTTTTGTTTCAGGACATGGACTGCACTTGTTTATTGGTGCTGTCCAATCAGCAAGGACAACCCAGGTTGTGAACCAAAAATTGGCCGGCTTCTAAACTTACATTCTTGCTTTTCAAATAAAGATAGCAAGAGAATGAAGAAAAATTAATAGGAGTAAATTAAAAAGTTGCTTATAATTGCATGCTCTATCTCAATCATGAAAGAAAAAATGTGGGTTCAGTATCCCTTTAAAGCTACATAGTTTCCCTGAAGTACACAGAGCTAAATTACTTTTTGATTTGCTCATAGGGGTCAACGATACATAAAATCAATCTGCTTGCTAATTGCTGTCACAAATAGAACATTATTTGTTGCATTCGGATACATTTTACACATTTGCAAAACATTTTACTAAAGCTGCTATATTTGATGATTTTTTAATTTAAAAATGTTATTTTCCCCTTTCATGAGCATAGAAAAAACATTAAAAAAAAAAATAATAGTTCAGGCACATTAATTAAATGTCCACAACAACAAACCTTGAGTAGAAAGCTATGCAGTATAGGAGACTAGCATCAATATTCTCTAGCAGTGGATAACAATGCTCTGACCATTAGGTGGAACTGTTACACATGTATTAAACTGCCCATAAGTGACATAATAAAGAAACTTAGTCCACTCCTCAGTACCAGGGAAGGTATTTGCAATCCAGTAAATATATGAGCATATTAAAAATTGAAGCAGATCAATAAATCTAGCACTGATATTCCAGCATGTCCTTTCTTTCTCTGTCAAGTGGCAGCATATATATATATATTTTTTACTTTACTATAACCCTTATCTGCAAAGTTTACCAAATGAGTGTGTTTTTAGTCAAGAGGCAGCAATATATGAAAAAAACAGAAGCCGCTTAACAGGAGAAAATGCTGAAATGATATGCTTTCTGCACTATAATGTTTTTCTACTTAAAGGGATAGTAAAGTCCAAATTAAACTTTCATGATTCAGATAGGGCATATAATTTTAAACAACTTTTTAATTTACTTTTAGCATCAAATTTGCTTTGTTCTCTTGATATTCTTTATTGAAATATGCTAATTTCTAAGCCCTTGAAGGCCGCCTCTCATCTCAATACATTTGACCGTTTTTCACAGCTAGAGGGCATTAGTTCATGTGTTTCATATAGATAACACTGTGCTCACGCATGTGAAGTTATTTAAGAGTCAGCACTAATTGCCTGAAATATGTCAAAGGATCTGAGGTAAGGAGGCAGTCAGCAGAAGCTTAGATACAAGGTAATTACAGGGGTAAAAAGTATATTTCTATAACAGTGTTGGTTATACAAAACTGGGGAATGGTAAATAAAGGGATTATCTATATTTTTAAACAATAACATTTTTGGTGTTAAATATCCCTTTAACTGAGAGTACTGAAGGAATTGTGTTGTGTCTAGCTTTGCAGTAGCGACTTAAATTTAATTTTATATCAGTGTGCAGTTTAAAAAAGGGACTTATGCCATTTTTCTATGTTTTGGGAAGCCATTTAAGTTAATTTTCAAGCACTTTATTTTTCCCAGTTGTTTACTGTACATGTACAGAATATCGGCCCCTGTTATTGGTTATTGGCCTAAAAGGCAGTCAACAATCGGTATCGGCCCTGAAAAAACGCTATCGTCTATCCCTAATTCATACAGAACAAGTTTTAACATTATAAACATCATATTTGGTAAACTTCCTTACATTGAGAGCAACAAACAATTAATGCCTGAAACATATGGGTTTGCAATGTTATACTTTTATATAATTACAACTTCTAAAAGCATTTCGATGATCTACACAGACAAAATCTGTTGCAAAGATCACACTAGAGGTGATGACTATATTATAACAAACTATATTCACTATGTGATTAAACCTGTAATGGTACCCCAATTTTCCTTAAACTGAATCAGTGCAGAAGGGTTTAATATCAATGTTACATTTCTCGGATTATTTTGCTTCTTTAACCCGAGACAATGTAAACCCCTCAAAGTCTAATTAACTAAGATTTTCTAGGACATGAGCAAAACATAATAAGCTGTTTATTTCTTATTTTTACTACTTTTACTATAATACAGTGGACGCAAAGAGGTCGCCTTTATTCTTAGATAAACTTTGTTGCCAAAAAATTAAATCAGAGTTGAGATTTTTTGGAAATAATTGTGCCTTTTCTTCCATTCACTTCCACACTAGTAACAAGTCGTTTATATAGCACTTATAGAAAGCTATCTGATGTTTAAAGGGGTTTATAGCTCCATGGGTGTGGGACAGTTCCCACCAACCTATAAAAAAGGTTGGCATATGAGGGGGCACACTTTGACCCCATCGCTGTACTATGTCCTCAAAACAAATGGAACTGCCCAAACAAATCCCTTAAATTATATACCAATAATGTACAGAAATAGCCAAACCAGAAACCCCTTTAAACACACGATTGCTTTAAGAAGTCCCCGGTTCTGGTCACATGTGCTTCCCTTTAAATTACTAAGCACAACTCCCGCTATTCAATGATATTCTGCATCTCAGAAATAAAAATGGCTACGTATTTGCATTCTCAGTATTACAAACCTCAAATGTCATTTCCAGTAGATTTTTGGGAATTTGCATTACTCCAGTGTCACCCAATTCTCCAGAAACACAAACCCAAGGATTAGACGTGGTTATCGCATTACTTAGTTTTTTGATAGGTATGATAACCGCCCGATATGGAATCACTGTGATACAAATAAACAGCAAAATTACAACAGGGCACTGAAAAGAAAGTCAGACAAAAAGTGTATCTAATGAATTATAACACAACAGGGAAATTTAAAGTTATAGTAAATCCTAGTGTTTGTGAATTGCTAGGATTTACCAGTTGAACAAATTAAGGGGACTTTCAGTCATGAAGTATAAAATACTTCACGCTGAAAGTCCGTTTATTTGACTGCAGCGTTTACCGCGCTGAGCTCCATGGCAGAACGCTATTTTTCAGTAAGGTGACCTTAGCCAATAGTGTGCTAGCTATTCGGCATAATGCCAGCTAGGCTGCATAAGTATTGGCTAAGAGGTGGAAAGTGGAAACATTACCTCATTGAAAAAAAATAGCATTCTGCTGCGGGTGGCCTGAGGCGCTCAGCGCGGTATACGCTACAGGCAAATAAAGGAACTTTCAGCATGAAGTATTTTATACTTCATGACTGAAAGACACCTTTATTTGTTGCACTGGTAAATCCTAGTGTTTATCATCACTAACTATAAAACAATACTTACAGGTGTAAATATAGGAAATATATGTATCTAAATAGCTAGAATAAGAATGATGGGGAAGGTAAAGAGAAAAAAAATCCATAAACAGACATAAATTTGTGTTGCTAAGAATCAACAGCTCAACCTTGTGTTCTGTCAGCAGCAGCACAGCATAATCACAGGAAAGTTGTATAAACATGTAAAACAATGATTCACAATTCAGACAGAGTTTACAATTTTAAAAAACTTTTTATCTATAAAACTTGGTTCATTCTCTTGGTATCCTTTTTTAAATACTAAACCTAGATAGGCTAGCTGAACACATTGGTTGAGCCAATGACAATAGGCATATACAGTACTGTGCAAAAAAGTCTTAGGCCACCATTAGATTTGTTGTTTTAGAAAAGTTTTAATGACCACCCATATTTACTTTTCTCTCTCTTTATTAAGATACAAACAGAAAATAAGATTTATTTGCATTAACAGTGGGCTTGGGATTGTTATTATGCTGAAAAATAAAACCATTCCAAATCAGGCACTTTCCAGAAGGAATGGTATGATGAATCAAAACCTGTCTGTACTTAATTTGGACAATATCGCCAACACCACTGGCAAAAATGCAGCTCCAAACCAGAACAGACCCTCCAACATGTTTCACTGAAGGCCACAAGCACTCACATCTCTCCAACTCTTCTTTTCACATATTGTCGACGATTGGACCCAAAAATGTCACTTCATAATACAATTTTCAACTGATATGCATTCCAATCTTTGTGAGCTTTAGGCTAAGGCCTCTTCTCCGCCCCCCTTCCGAAAAAGTGGTTTCTTGGCTGCTACCCTTCCACAAAGGCCATTCCTGATCAAGTTTCTTCGGACTGTAGAAGGGTCAACTTGGTATCCCCAGTGGCGTCACTAGGGGGGGGGCGGGGGGGGGCGGGCCGCACCCGGGTGACACCCTCCAGGGGGTGACACCAAAAAAAAAAAAAAAAAAAAAATTTTTTTTTTTTTTTTTTTTAAATTTTATTGAAATTCAAAAAAATACAATGTTGAGATGCATAGATTATTTTATTAGAGGCTGGCATTTGTGAACATTAGTGGGACTGGGGAAGTTGTAGACACACAATTTTTTTGCCCCTTGAGCCAGTGCTGCAATTTCAACAAATAGTTTTCCCGGCTGCTTTTGCTTGTTTGTACTTTGCTCCTCCCCTGCCCAATTTCACTATGAATGTTGTGGGTGTGCCGTGGGGCTTGCAAAGTTGCCCTGCTAGCCTAAACCTGCCTGCCTATCTGTGCTCACTGCTCAGTGACATGCGGCCCAGGGCTGTGCACTGACAGACTTGGAACAGAGTCAGAGAGCAGAATTTTCATAGTTTGCGTGCCTAAACCTTTTCTTCAGTGATTTATTTTAGAGTGCTCTGTTTATCTTTCATTTGATGTTCTGCTGAGCCAGGGAGCAGCTCTAGGCATGAGCTTCCTAATTAATGCAGTGCAGTTTACATATTTTGTATGTGTGTGTCTGAGTTTTTGTGTGTCTCAGTGTTTTTGTGTGTGTGTTTTTGTGTGTGTGTCTGAGTGTGTTTCCGAGTGTTTGTGTGTGCATCTGAGTATGTTTTTAAGTGTGTCTGAGTGTTTGTATGTGTGTTTGCCTGTGTTTTTGTGTGTGTCTGCTTTCTGGGGGGGGGGTGACACCATGACTTACCGCACCGGGTGACACCAACCCTAGTGACGCCACTGGGTATCCCAATGAAGCTGGCAGATGCTGAGCTAGGTCCTTGCTGGACTACTTCTCGTCTCTCAAAGAAGGAACTCTGAAAAACTTTTCTTGGCCTTCTAGTTCTTTTTTTGTCCTTGGCCTCTCCTGATTCTTTAAATTTCTTTATAACAGCTTGAATACCACATCTTGAGTATCAAGTTTGTTTGCCGATTTCCCTGTTTTAAGGTTCATAAAACATTATTTGGTGGAATAAAACTGATTTTCAATCACAACTTTCATGCGTCTTGGCATGCTCTCCACCAGTCTTTCACATTGCTGTTGGGTGACTATTGCACTTCTGGCACAAAAATTCAAGCAGCTCAGCTTTGTTTGATGGCTTGAGACCCTCCATCGTACTCTTCATCACATTCCAGAGGTTTTCAATAGGGTTCAGGTCTGGAGATTGGGCTGGCCATGACAGGTTCTTGATCTGCACAAAGATAAATCTGCCTGATTCCAAGTCATCTTCTCTGATGAGTTACATTTTCAGCTTTGCCCAACACCTGGTTGTCCAATGGTTAGACGAAGACCTGGAGAGGCCTACAAGCCACTGTCTTGCACCCACTGTGAAATTTAGTTTAGGATCTGTGATGATCTGGGGGTGCTTCAGCAAGGCTGGAATCAGGAAGATTTATCTTTGTAAAGGACACATAAATCAAGACAAACAAACCGTCCTCGCCGCTGCAGCCTTCAGAACACTTTGTGTAATGAAAGAGAGGAAGTGGAACAAACCACAAGGGTCCAGCTGTAAGGGGTGCACACTGCAATGGCCAGACAGCCAAAATTGAAAATCCAAGACAAAAGGGTATGCAGCCGCACAAATGTAAAAGGAGGCACCAAGAAAAAAACATAATTTATGTAAGAAATTACCTGATAAATTCATTTCTTTCATATTAGCAAGAGTCCATGAGCTAGTGACGTATGGGATATACATTCCTACCAGGAGGGGCAAAGTTTCCCAAACCTCAAAATGCCTATAAATACACCCCTCACCAAACCCACAATTCAGTTTAACGAATAGCCAAGAAGTGGGGTGATAAAAAAGTGCGAAAGCATATAAAATAAGGAATTGGAATAATTGTGCTTTATACAAAATCATAACCACCACAAAAAAAGGGCGGGCCTCATGGACTCTTGCTAATATGAAAGAAATGAATTTATCAGGTAAGTTCTTACATAAATTATGTTTTCTTTCATGTAATTAGCAAGAGTCCATGAGCTAGTGACGTATGGGATAATGACTACCCAAGATGTGGATCTTTCCACACAAGAGTCACTAGAGAGGGAGGGATAAAATAAAGACAGCCAATTCCTGCTGAAAATAATCCACACCCAAAAATAAAGTTTAACGAAAAACATGAGCAGAAGATTCAAACTGAAACCGCTGCCTGAAGTACTTTTCTACCAAAAACTGCTTCAGAAGAAGAAAATACATCAAAATGGTAGAATTTAGTAAAAGTATGCAAAGAGGACCAAGTTGCTGCTTTGCAAATCTGGTCAACCGAAGATTCATTCCTAAACGCCCAGGAAGTAGAAACTGACCTAGTAGAATGAGCTTTAATACTCTGAGGCGGAGTTTTACCCGACTCAACATAGGCAAGATGAATTAAAGATTTCAACCAAGATGCCAAAGAAATGGCAGAAGCTTTCTGGCCTTTTCTAGAACCGGAAAAGATAAATAAACTAGAAGTCTTACGGAAAGATTTCGTAGCTTCAACATAATATTTCAAAGCTCTAACAACATCCAAAGAATGCAACGATTTCTCCTTAGAATTCTTAGGATTAGGACATAATGAAGGAACCACAATTTCTCTACTAATGTTGTTGGAATTCACAACTTTAGGTAAAAATTCAAATGAAGTTCGCAACACCGCCTTATCCTGATGAAAAATCAGAAAAGGAGACTCACAAGAAAGAGCAGATAATTCAGAAACTCTTCTGGCAGAAGAGATGGCCAAAAGGAACAAAAACTTTCCAAGAAAGTAATTTAATGTCCAATGAATGCATAGGTTCAAACGGAGGAGCTTGAATAGCTCCCAGAACCAAATTCAAACTCCAAGGAGGAGAAATTGACTTAATAACAGGTTTTATACGAACCAAAGCTTGTACAAAACAATGAATATCAGGAAGAATAGCAATCTTTCTGTGAAAAAGAACAGAAAGAGCAGAGATTTGTCCTTTCAAAGAACTTGCAGACAAACCCTTATCTAAACCATCCTGAAGAAACTGTAAAATTCTCGGTATTCTAAAAGAATGCCAAGAAAAATGATGAGAAAGACACCAAGAAATATAAGTCTTCCAGACTCTATAATATATCTCTCGAGATACAGATTTACGAGCCTGTAACATAGTATTAATCACAGAGTCAGAGAAACCTCTTTGACCAAGAATCAAGCGTTCAATCTCCATACCTTTAAATTTAAGGATTTCAGATCCTGATGGAAAAAAGGACCTTGTGACAGAAGGTCTGGTCTTAACGGAAGAGTCCACGGTTGGCAAGAGGCCATCCGGACAAGATCCGCATACCAAAACCTGTGAGGCCATGCCGGAGCTACCAGCAGAACAAACGAGCATTCCTTCAGAATCTTGGAGATTACTCTTGGAAGAACTAGAGGCGGAAAGATATAGGCAGGATGATACTTCCAAGGAAGTGATAATGCATCCACTGCCTCCGCCTGAGGATCCCGGGATCTGGACAGATACCTGGGAAGTTTCTTGTTTAGATGGGACGCCATCAGATCTATTTCTGGAAGTTCCCACATTTGAACAATCTGAAGAAATACCTCTGGGTGAAGAGACCATTCGCCCGGATGCAACGTTTGGCGACTGAGATAATCCGCTTCCCAATTGTCTATACCTGGGATATGAACCGCAGAGATTAGACAGGAGCTGGATTCCGCCCAAACCAAAATTCGAGATACTTCTTTCATAGCCAGAGGACTGTGAGTCCCTCCTTGATGATTGATGTATGCCACAGTTGTGACATTGTCTGTCTGAAAACAAATGAACGATTCTCTCTTCAGAAGAGGCCAAAACTGAAGAGCTCTGAAAATTGCACGGAGTTCCAAAATATTGATCGGTAATCTCACCTCCTGAGATTCCCAAACTCCTTGTGCCGTCAGAGATCCCCACACAGCTCCCCAACCTGTGAGACTTGCATCTGTTGAAATTACAGTCCAGGTCGGAAGCACAAAGGAAGCCCCCTGAATTAAACGATGGTGATCTGTCCACCATGTTAGAGAGTGTCGAACAATCGGTTTTAAAGATATTAATTGAGATATCTTCGTGTAATCCTTGCACCATTGCTTCAGCATACAGAGCTGAAGAGGTCGCATGTGAAAACGAGCAAAGGGGATCGCGTCCGATGCAGCAGTCATAAGACCTAGAATTTCCATGCATAAGGCTACCGAAGGGAATGATTGTGACTGAAGGTTTCGACAAGCTGCAATCAATTTTAGACGTCTCTTGTCTGTTAAAGACAGAGTCATGGACACTGAATCCATCTGGAAACCCAGAAAGGTTACCCTTGTCTGAGGAATCAAAGAACTTTTTGGTAAATTGATCCTCCAACCATGATCTTGAAGAAACAACACAAGTCGATTCGTATGAGATTCTGCTAAATGTAAAGACTGAGCAAGTACCAAGATATCGTCCAAATAAGGAAATACCACAATACCCTGTTCTCTGATTACAGACAGAAGGGCACCGAGAACCTTTGTAAAAATTCTTGGAGCTGTAGCTAGGCCAAACGGCAGAGGTACAAACTGAAAATGCTTGTCCAAAAAAAGAGAATCTCAGGAACTGATAATGATCTGGATGAATCGGAATATGCAGATATGCATCCTGTAAATCTATTGTGGACATATAATTCCCTTGCTGAACAAAAGGCAAGATAGTCCTTACAGTTACCATCTTGAACTTTGGTATTCTTACATAACGATTCAATATTTTTAGATCCAGAACTGGTCTGAAGGAATTCTCCTTCTTTGGTACAATGAAGAGATTTGAATAAAACCCCATCCCCTGTTCCGGAACTGGAACTGGCATAATTACTCCAGTCAACTCTAGATCTGAAACACATTTCAGAAATGCTTGAGCTTTTACTGGATTTACTGGGACACGGGAAAGAAAAAATCTCTTTGCAGGAGGTCTCATCTTGAAACCAATTCTGTACCCTTCTGAAACAATGCTCTGAATCCAAAGATTGTGAACAGAATTGATCCAAATTTTCTTGAAAAAACGTAACCTGCCCCCTACCAGCTGAGCTGGAATGAGGGCCGCACCTTCATGTGGACTTAGAAGCAGGCTTTGCCTTTCTAGCTGGCTTGGATTTATTCCAGACTGGAGATGGTTTCCAAACTGAAACTGCTCCTGAGGATGAAGGATCAGGCTTTTGTTCTTTGTTGAAACGAAAGTAACGAAAACGATTATTAGCCCTGCTTTTACCTTTAGATTTTTTATCCTGTGGTAAAAAAGTTCCTTTCCCACCAGTAACAGTTGAAATAATGGAATCCAACTGAGAACCAAATAATTTGTTACCCTGGAAAGAAATGGAAAGTAAAGTTGATTTAGAAGCCATATCAGCATTCCAAGTTTTAAGCCATAAAGCTCTTCTAGCTAAAATAGCTAGAGACATAAACCTGACATCAACTCTGATAATATCAAAAATGGCATCACAGATAAAATTATTAGCATGCTGTAGAAGAATAATTATATATCATGAGAATCATGATGTGTTACTTGTTGCGCTAAAGTTTCCAACCAGAAAGTTGAAGCTGCAGCAACATCAGCCAAAGATATAGCAGGTCTAAGAAGATTACCTGAACACAGATAAGCTTTTCTTAGAAAGGATTCAATTTTCCTATCTAAAGGATCCTTAAACGAAGTACCATCTGACGTAGGAATAGTAGTACGTTTAGCAAGGGTAGAAATAGCCCCATCAACTTTAGGGATTTTGTCCCAAAATTCTAATCTGTCAGACGGCACAGGATATAATTGCTTAAAACGTTTAGAAGGAGTAAATGAATTACCCAATTTATCCCATTCTTTGGAAATTACTGCAGAAATAGCATTAGGAACAGGAAAAACTTCTGGAATAACCACAGGAGCTTTAAATACCTTATCCAAACGTTTAGAATTAGTATCAAGAGGACCAGAATCCTCTATTTCTAAAGCAATTAGTACTTCTTTAAGTAAAGAACG